>NC_057811.1:153850902-154086537 GCF_018294505.1 Triticum aestivum
GGCGGCAGCGGAAGACGAGGATTAAAACCTAAAAACTGATACCATGTAGAGAGATGTTTTGCAATACAATGATCATTGTATTGATGGGGTGCTGGTGCACGTATATATAAGTACAGGGTAGGCCTCAACCTCAACTATACACAACTAGGAGGTGGGTCACAACATGTAATACATGCAACACAAAGTACAACTCAACAAATACTCTACCCTCGAAAACTGTTGCGATCCCCTATACTTGTGGGTTTTCACGTGGGTAAAATAGGGTCATAAGGCCAAGGTGAAACACCCAGCTCTCTTGCTATGCGTGTGGCATAAATTCCACCATAAAAATATCCACTACCAGCGTTGTGTTGCAACCTGCGTGCAACAATCGCTCCAATGTTATAACTTTTATCACCGGTGAGAGCGGTGCGTAAGAGGCTCAAGTCTAGAGCACGAGGTGTACTACAATCTTGTTTACCTACAATAAATTTTCCATTAAATAATGCAATAGGTTAGTCCCCAAAAAATGATATAAAATGACTATAAAATGATTATAAAACATCCAAGAATGATAATATAACAGCATGGATACTTCATAAATTATAGATACGTTGGAGACGTATCATACATCACAATCCTTTTAACGCAATGTTGACATCCAAGATAAATCATTATCCACTCCTAGCTACTTAAGCATGGCATGAGAAACTATTATCTCTAATTGTCATTGCAAACATGTTTAATTATAATAGGCTGAATCATGGATACTAGGTTAAACATATTTACAAAAACAGAACAAGTCGAGTTCATACTCGTTTCTCTCTGCCACAGCCAGTTCATAAAATATCGTCATTATTGCCTTTCACTTGCACGACCGAATGATTTGAAAAATAATAATAGTGCAAGAGTGTCGTGGACTAAGCTGGAACCTGCAAACATTTTATTCAACAGGAGAAGACAAGGTAAAATCGGCTCTTTGTTAGATCAACAATAATGCATATGAGAGCCACTCAACATTTTCATCGTTGTCTTGTCCTCGATATGACTCAATAAAAAGAAAAGAAATTCAGAGAAACACACTGGAATATTTTTGGAGTTTTTGGGTTTTCTTGAACAAGCAAGTAAAAGGGAAAGACAAAAACGAGAAAAAACTATTTACACGGGAAAGCTCCCAACAAGTAAAAGAAGAACAAGGAAATCATTTTGGGTTTCCAAGTACTACAACAATTTAAACTGGGAATAAAAACCGAAAAGAAGCAGGAAATATATTATTGGATTTTCTCAAAGTTATTCAAACACACAAGAAGAAAGCGAGAAAATAAATTTAGCATGGATGATACAATGAAAGAGTGTGGGCACCGACAACTGGAATGAAATGTGTGAACATGAATGTAATGTCGGTGGAAATACGTACTCCCCCAAGCTTAGGCTTTTGGCCTAACTTGGTAATCAGTCAGTAGCCTGCATGATGATCGGAGTGATAGCTCACGCGGGCTCTCAGTGCGGATGCCTCAGCCCGCCGTGCAGCCACAACTGCCGCATTATGAGCTCGGGCCTCGCTCTCAAGAACATAATATATTCCCCTATTGTGAACATCAAAGAGAGCAGGCGCAGGCAAATATGTGCCACAATGGAACTTTTATTAAACAACAAGTTATAAGTGAAATTATGGGGTTCACCACTAAGGATCTTATGACGTTTCATAGCATCAAATTCCAAGTACTGCGTGGTGATACGTCTCCAACGTATCTACTTTTCCAAACACTTTTGCCCTTGTTTTGGACTCTAACTTGCATGATTTGAATGGAACTAACCCGGACTGACGCTGTTTTCAGTAGAATTGCCATGGTGTTATTTTTGTGCAGAAATAAAAGTTCTCAGAATGCCCTGAAACATCACGGGGAATATTTTTGGAATTAATAAGAAATACTGGCAAAAGAATCAACACCAGGGGGGCCACACCCTGTCCACGAGGGTGGAGGGTGCACCTACCCCCTGGGGCGCGCCCCCTGCCTCGTGGGCCCCCTAAGGCTCCACCGAC
Source organism: Triticum aestivum (assembly GCF_018294505.1). Taxonomy (NCBI): domain Eukaryota; kingdom Viridiplantae; phylum Streptophyta; class Magnoliopsida; order Poales; family Poaceae; genus Triticum; species Triticum aestivum. The sequence goes on from NC_057811.1 coordinate 153,852,926, forward strand.
GTCAACTCCAACTCTATATATTCATGTTCGGGGAGAAAAAAAATTAGAGAGAAGGATTCATCGTGTTTTATGATATGGAGCCGCCGCCAAGCCCTAATCTCTCTCGGGAGGGCTGATCTGGAGTCCGTTCGGGGCTCCGGAGAGGGGAATCCGTTGCCATCATCATCATCAACCTTCCTCCATCACCAATTTCATGATGCTCACCGCCGTGCGTGAGTAATTCCATTGTAGGCTTGCTGGACGGTGATGGTTTGGATGAGATTTATCATGTAATCGAGTTAGTTTTGTTAGGGTTTGATCCCTAGTATCCACTATGTTCTGAGATTGATGTTGCTATGACTTTGCTATGCTTAATGCTTGTCACTATGGCCCGAGTGCCATGATTTTAGATCTGAACCGGTTATGTTTTCATGAATATATGTGAGTTCTTGATCCTATCTTGCAAGTCAGTAGTCACCTACTATGTGTTATGATTCGGTAACCCCGAAGTGACAATAATCGGGACCACTCCCGGTGATGACCGTAGTTTGAGGAGTTCATGTATTCACTAAGTGCTAATGCTTTGGTCCGGTACTCTATTAAAAGGAGGCCTTAATATCCCTTAGTTTCCAGTAGGACCCCGCTGCCACGGGAGGGTAGGACAAAAGATGTCATGCAAGTTCTTTTCCATAAGCACGTATGACTATATTCAAAATACATGCCTACATTACATTGATGAACTGGAGCTAGTTCTGTGTCACCCTATGTTATAACTGTTGCATGAGGAATTGCATCCGACATAATTATCCATCACTGATCCAATGCCTACGAGCTTTTCACATATTGATCTTTGCTTACCGTTGCCACTGTTACAATTACTACAAAACTGCTACTGTTACACTTCCATACTACTTTGCTACTAAATACTTTGTTGCAGACATTAAGTTTTCCATTATGGGATTCACCACTAAGGATCTTATGACGTTTCATAGCATCAAATTCCAAGTACTGCGTGGGTAAAATAGGGTCATAAGGCCAAGGTGAAACACCCAGCTCTCTTGCTAAGCGTGTGGCATAAATTCCACCATAAAAATATCCACTACCAGCGTTGTGTTGCAACCTGCGTGCAACAATCGCTCCAAGGTTATAACTTTTGTCACCGGTGAGAGCGGTGCGTAAGAGGCTCAAGTCTGGAGCACGAAGTGTACTACAATCTTGTTTTCCTACAGTACATTTTCCATTAAATAACGCAAAGTACTGGACTGAGGGAAAATGAATGCTCTTTATTCTACCTTGCGTCACTTCGCTAGTCTCACCATAGAAAAGACTAGTCAAGAATATCTCAAACTCAGATCTTGGAGGTTCGTCAAGCGAACCCCAGAATGGGATTTTGCAGCAGTAGGCAAATCTCTCTAGAGATATGGTAAATGGATTTTCATACAGTTTAAATGACACCCTAGACTCACGAGGATGGAATTTAAATCCTTTGGTAAATGATTTAGTGAGGTTGAGGTGTTGGTTGCACTTATCTGAAATGCAGGGACCGAGCTCAGCATTGTGAACATATTGCTCAAGTTCTTACTTAATGCCCACACTCACCATATAATCGTTGCATGGCCATAAGCATGATTTGGTGGCGGCATCTCGTATGGAACTTTCACTTGGTTCAACATAAGACCGACGAGCGGAGCTGCTACTAGAAGATGCCTCCGAGGATCTCCTCCTCGAAGAACTCCTTCCAAAGAGGTTCATCATATTCACGTAATATTTTCTGAAAATTTTTGGGTCACAAAAATTTGTTAACAAAACTTCACAAGATTGGTAGCTACTACTCATGGGTATGCGTAGAGGCCATATCAAGCATTCAAACTACTTAGAACTCTAATAATTCAACATGCAAGCACATCTACAACAGCACCAACAACAACTAATTATTAAAAATATAAACCACTAAAGCAAAAACTAATTGGACCAATGGAGGAGTCACATACCAAGCAACAATCCCCCGAAACAGTTTCGAAAACGGAGCTTCGAGCAAAGAGATCGAAATCCGCGGGTTTGAGAGCAAGAACACGAGAGAGAGAGAGAGAGCAATGGTGAATTTTTTCTAGAGGTAGGTGATGATGTCGAATGAAGAGATAAGTGAGGGGGCCCACGTGGGGACCACAACCCACCAGGGCGCGCCTGGGGGTCCTGGCACGCCCAGGTAGGTTTTACCCACCTGGTGCACCTCCCTCTGATATTATTTGCACCAGAAATTCTTAAATATTCAGAAAAATCGTATTAAAATTTCAGAGCATTCTGAGAACTTTTATTTTTGGGTCATTTTTTTATTGCACGGGGAATTCAGAAAACAGACAAAACATGACATTTTATTTTATTTAACTAATAAAAACAGAAAACAAAAGGTAGGGATAGAAGGTAGTGCTCACTGAATTCATCAACTTCATACCTCTAAAAAATGATCCATTAATAAGATTGATCAAGTCTTATTAACAACCACTTTCGATTAGCATGAAACCGAAGAACTTTCGTAAATCACTAAGTTAGCTCAACGGGGATATGAATGTCCCCAACAATAAAGATTTTATATTTCTTTTTAGCAATAGGTAGAGGTAGTTGAAAACTTCCAATAGTGATTGTCGGAGATTTTTCAATAACATTAATACCATTCACTTGGAATTGTTTCTTCGGAAAGTGCACCGTATGCTCATTACCATTGATATGAAACGTGACCTTGCTTTTATTGCAATCAATAACAGCCCCTGCAGTATTCAAGAAGGGTCTACCAAGGATAATCGACATGTTGTCATCCTCGGGCATCTCAAGTATAACAAAGTCAGTCAAGATAGTAACATTTGCAACAACAACGAGCACATCCTCACAAATATCGATAGGTATGGTAGTTGATTTATCAGCCATTTGCAAAGATATTTCAGTAGGTGTGAGTTTATTCAAATCAAGTCTTTTATATAAAGAGAAAGGCATAACACTAACACAGCTCCTAAATCACATAAAGCAGTTTTCACATAGTTTCTTTTGATGGAGCAAGGTATAGTTGGTATTCCCGGATCTCCAAGTTTTTTAGGTGCTCCATCTTTAAAAGTATAATTAGCAAGCATGTTGGAGATTTTAGCTTCCGGTGTTTTTCTCTTATTGGTGATGATCTCTTTCATGTACTTTGCATGAGGCATTTTCAAGATAACAGTCAAGTGAGTACGCAAAAAGACTGGCCTAATCATTTCAGCAAAGCGTTCAAATTCTTCATCATCTTTCTTTTTAGTTGAACTAGGTGGAAAAGGCATAGGTTTTTGAACCCATGGTTCTCTTTCCTTCCCATGCTTTCTAGCAACAAAGTCTCTTTTATCATATCTTTTATTCTTGGGTTGTGGGTTATCAAGATCAACATCTGGTTCTATCTCAACATCATTGTCTGGTTCTTTATTATTTGTTTGGGCATCTTCATGAACCTCATCATTATCTTTTTCATTGTCAGAAGGTGAGTGTTCACTGCCAGATTGAGTTTCAGCATCAGAGATAGACACTTCATTGTCATTATCAGGAGGTTTCTCTACTTTAGGTCCACTAGAGGCAAGCAAAGTCCTATCATTTTTCTTTTTAGAAGGACTAGGTGCATCAGTGTTAACTCTTCGAGAGTCTTGTTCAATTCTTTTTGGGTGTCCCTCAGGATAAAGTGGTTCCTAAGTCATTCTACCTCCTCTAGTCATTACTCTAACAACATGATCACTAATATTATTATTCATTTCATCAAGCAATTCTCTTTGAGATTTAGCAACTTGTTCTAGTTGAGTTTGAACCATAGAAGCATCTTTTCCTACACCTCTAACATCATTTGAGATTCTAAATAACAAGTCACTCAAGCAAGCAATCATATCAGAATTGTATTTCAACTGTTTCATAACATTTGCATTGAAGTGATCTTGCTTTCAAATATAATTTTCAAACTCATAAAGGCATTGACTAGGATGCATATTGTGAGGATTATCATTGTCATTGAATTTCATTAGAGAATTTACCTTTACCAGCTTAGGTGGTGGTGGTGTATCAAGCCCATGTATTTCTTCAATAGGAGGTAAATTTTTGACATCCTCAGCTTTAATACCTTTTTCCTTCATAGATTTCTTTGCCTCTTGCATATCTTCAGGACTGAGATATAAGATACCCCTCTTCTTCGGAGTAGGTTTAAGCGATGGTTCTGGAAGAGTCCAATCATTGTAATTTTTCAATATGTTATTCAATAATTCTTCGGCTTGTCCAATAGTTCGTTCCTTGAAAACACAACCAGCACAACTATCTAGGAAATCCCTAGAAGCATCGGTTAATCCATTATAAAAGATATCAGGTATTTCATTATTCTTAAGAGGATGATCAGGCAGAGCATTAAGCAATTGGAGAAGCCTCCCCCAAGCTTGTGGGAGACTCTCTTCTTCAATTTGCACAAAGTTAAATATTTCCTGTAAGGCAGATTTTTTCTTATGAGCGGGAAAATATTTTTTAGAGAAGTAATAAATCATATCCTGGGGACTACGCACACAACCAGGAGCAAGATTATTATACCAAGTCTTAGCATCACCCTTTAATGAGAACGGAAATAATTTGAGCATATAATAATAGCGAATCTTCTCATCATGAGCAAAAAGGGTGGCTATATCATTCAACTTATTAAGATGTGCCACAACAGTTTCAGTTTCAGAACCATGGAAAGGATCAGATTCAACCAAAGTGATTAACTCTAGGTCAACAGAGAATTCATAATCCTTATCATCAACAAAGGTAGGTGAAGTAGCAAACTGAGGATCACATTTCATTTTAGCATTCAAAGTCTTTTCTTTATACTTGCATAATACTTTTTCCAGATCCTCTCTATCCTTACAAGCAAGAATGTCTCTAGTTGTCTCCTCATCCATAACATAACCTTCCGGTACCTTAGGCAATTCATATCTAGGAGAACTAGGTGTAATAGGCGTTTCAAGATTTTCAGTTTCAAGCTCTTCATCAATTTCAACAATCTCATTATGTCTTACTCTAGCAATTTGCTCATCAAGAAATTCACCCAGTGGAACATTATAATCAAGGAAGGTACTAGCATCATCATGAGTAGCATTCATAGCAGAAGTAGCATCATCAATAACTTGCGACATATCAGGATTGATAGCATGTGGTGGTGTTGCAAGTATACTTATAACAGAAGGTGAATCTAAAGCGGAGCTGGATGGCAGTTCCTTACCTCCCCTCGTCTTAGAGGGTGAAATCTTAGTCTTAGCGTCCTTCAGATTCTTCGTAGTGATAATTTGATAATAATCCCAAGTAACTCCACAAATATAGCCCACAAGTATAGGGGATCGCAACAGTTTTCGAGGGTAGAGTATTCAGCCCAAATTTATTGATTCGATACAAGGGGAGCCAAAGAATATTTGCAAGTATTAGCAGTTAAGTTGTCAATTCAACCACACTTGGAGATTAATTATCTACAACAAAGTAATCAGTAGCAAAGTAGTATGATAGTTTTGATAGTAGTAGCAAAATCAATGGTAACGGTAACAGTGATAGCAGTGATTTTGTAGCAAGTGTAATAGTAACAGCAGCAGTAGTAACTTAGCAGAAACAATATAAGAGAAATTCATAGGCATTGGGTTGGTGAATTCGTTCGATGATATTCATCATATAACAGTCATCACCCAGGGCGATACGGCACTAGCTCTAGTTCATAAATATAATGTAGGCATGTATTCCGTAAATAGTCATACATGCTTATGGAAAGAACTTGCATGACATCTTTTGTCCTACCCTACCGTGGCAGCGGGGTCCTATTGGAAACTAAGGGATATTAAGGCCTCCTTTTAATAGAGAACCATAACAAAGCATTAACACATAGTGAATACATGAACTCCTCACACTACTACAGGATGCTGCTAACGCGACACTACGATCAAAGACCCTTCGACGAAACTGTGTGTGATGCAATAATCAAAAACGGTGGTGTAAAAGAACCGTCAAAAAAGGTGCAAAACGTTTGCGATGGAGGATGCATCAAACACGGTTCAGATTTTAGTTGTGTGTGCGATGCAGGGCATACGGTTCAGTCCAATGAACTGTTTGCGATGAGGCGGAACAAAAGAAACGGGCAGCCTGATGAAGGCGTGTGCGATATACAACATACGGTTCACTCGGATGAACTGTTTGTGATTAGGCAACACAAAAGAAACGGTTCAGCCAGATCAAGGTGTGTGTGATTGAGGGCATACGCTTCAGAAGGATTAACTATTTGCAATTAGGCAACAGAACAGAAACGGGTCAGCCAAATCAAAGTGTCTGCGATTGATGGCATACACTTCACATGGATGAACTGTTTGCAATTAGCCACAACAAACTGAAACATTTAGATAGATCAACATGTGTGCGCCAGACGGGCACACACATTCTAATTAAAAGAAGCGTGCGCGATGGTAATAACGAGTGCGCACGGTTGTTGGAACAAGACGTGTGCTGACATTGCCTATTGCGGTGCACCCTATGGTGCAAACGCCACGTACGCGGCCGAGAAGGCGTACGTGCCCACGTTACGCCTTCCGGGAATAGTGCCGCACTTATAACCGTCAGTAAATTTTGAGCATGCGTCCCGTCACATTCCAAATTGCAAACCTGTTCACATCGATCAAAACCTAAACGGTTTCCCACTTAGGAGCGTATTACTACTCGGTTATAAATACTACTACTCCAAGATGACTGCATATTCCTCCTCAACTCCTCATCGACAAAAACAAACAAGTCATTCATCATCGTTCCCTTTGCATCTGCCATGGCCAGCGTGAGTTCTGGGTCGAGAGATTGCCACCAGGGAGATGCGAGCATGGAAGCGGAAGCACGAGAGATGTCCCACCTCGCCGCGAACGCAGCCGGCATGTCCCGTCGCGCAGCCGTAGCAGCACAGAGGTCCCGCCGCGCCGTCAATGCGGCAGACTGGTCCGGCCGCGCTGCGGAAGCAGAAAGATGTCCCGCCGCGCCGCGATTGCAGCAGAGATGTCCTCCCGCGCCGCGGCAGCCTAGGAAAATGTCTCGCGGGCAGGCGAGGACTCTTACAGGCACATGCATGCGGTCGTCCACAGCCAAATGGATCAGATCTCCGCTGGGCTAGGTTGCAGGACGACATGAAAGCCTCTTTTGAAGAGGCTACCGGCGTCATCCGGCAACTAAATGAGAGCAATGCGAAGCTCCGGGCCGAGCGCGACCTGCTGAGGGCGAAGATCGTCGGAAGTGTGGAGCAGCAGCAGGAGACCACTGCCTTGTTGAAGAGGACCGACGTCATCGTCGAGAAACTTATGGACGAGAATGCCATGCTGCGCATCGAGCGCAGAAGGCTGGTGGAGGAATCCGTGGATGCTCTCAAGCAGCATCTTGAGGACAAGAAAGAGCTCATCGCGCTCTCCGCGGAGACTAGTTCCCGCGGCCTGCAGCAACGTAGAGATCAGCTAGCCAGATCGTTGTCTTCCTTCTCCTTTTGCCCTTGTGTATTTCGGGCGTCGCCGCAAGTGGCTTTTTAAATTATATTCCTAAATATGTAAGACAATTATTATCCACTGTCATCGTCCTTATATTCATCATGCTTGCTATAAGTCGCAGTCGATGCTATATAGGTCCGTCAGATCTTACATCAAGATCCGTGCAAAACTTTCTTTTCAGATTTCATTTTTCTCTCTTAAATCCCAGTCCAGTGAGACATATAGCCACGCCGTAGAACAGGGGCTCGGGCGCCATTAATGGAGACGTGGGGAGGGAGGTGCGCGGCGAGTAGCGGTCAAAGGGCTCTCCTCCCGATGAGCACGCGTAGGGGTCTGATCGCACGCCTCCCGTACTCAAATAGCTACCCCGCACGGCACCTCCTAGCCAATAAAAAAACGGGACGCGTGGCGGCATGTAATTGGTAAGTAGAATGCCCACGGTTTCAATAATACTTGTGTCAATGTGACAGCACTTGTTCCAAAATGACTTTGTGATTGTTAATGTGTGCGCCTTCGCAAATAGGATAGAAAAATTACCACAACATGTTGGTGCCATGTCATGACACCATGCCAAGTTTCATGATTTTCAGGCGTGTTTTGGATTTACAGAATTATAAAACCAAGTTTCTCAATCTTTCCGGCCGAGCCACGACGCCCAGATGTTTGTATTTCATTCCCATTTCTTGCATGGGACCTAGAAATTCACCCAAGGACACACATGTGATTTTTCAAACAACTTTGGTACACTGGAGCCTGTGCTTGTAGTTCAAATTTGAATTATGCACATTAAATGCGTAGAAACTCAATTAATGTATAAAAAAAGGCCAAACGAACCAGGAATAATTCCAAAATTTAGCACGATACTTCTATTTGGCCTAATCTGCGTGTGTAAAAAAATTAAGGCGGGAGAAGGTAGTGTACGTATGTCGTTTCACACACGGAGGTGACACGTTCCCTCTCGGAACCACGAGCCTTCTTGAGGGATGCTCCGGTTTGCAAGAAGCTTACACCAAAGCTTGTCCCATTTCGGCCAAAAAATTACCGCAGCATGTTGGTGCCATGTCATGACACCATGCCAAGTTTCATGATTTTTAGGCGTGTTTTGGATTTACAGGAATTAAAAAACCAAGTTTCTCAATCTTTCTAGCCGAGCCACGACGCCCAGATGTTTGAATTTCATTCCCATTTCTTGCATGGGACCTATAAATTCACTAAAGGACACACATGTGATTTTTCAACCAACTTTGGTGCACTCGAGCATGTGCTTGTAGTTCAAATATGAATTATGCACATTAAATATGCAGAAACTCAATTATTATGTAAAGATGCCAAATGAACCCGGAATAATTCCTAAATTTAGCACGATACTTCTGTTTGGTCTAATCTTCCTGTGTAAAAAAATTAAGGCGGGAGAAGGCAGCGTACGTATCTCGTTTCGCACACGGAGCTGACACGTTCCCTCTCGGAACCACAAGCCTTCTGGAGGGAAGCTCTGGTTTGCATGAAGCTTACACCAAAGCTTGTCCCAATTCGGCCAAAAAAATTACTGCAGCATGTTGGTGCCATGTCATGACACCATGCCAAGTTTCATGATTTTCAGGCGTGTTTTGGATATACAGGAATTAAAAAACCAAGTTTCTCAATCTTTTCGGCCGAGCCACAGCGCCCAGATGTTTGAATTTCATTCCCATTTCTTGCATGGGACCTATAAATTCACCAAAGGACACACATGTGATTTCTCAACCAACTTTGGTGCACTGGAGCATGTGCTTGTAGTTCAAATTTGAATTATGCACATTAAATGCCTAGAAATTCAATTAATGTATAAAAAGGCCAAACGAACACGAAATAATTTCAAAATTTAGCACGATACTTCTATTTGGTCTAATCTGCCTGTGTAAAAAAATTAAGGCGAGAGAAGGCAGTGTACGTATCTCGTTTCGCACACGGAGGTGACACGTTCCCTCTCGGAACCACAAGCCTTCTTGAGGGAAGCTCCAGTTTGCAAGAAGTTTACACCAAAGCTTGTCCCAATTCGGCCAAAAAATTTACAGGAGCATGTTGGTGCAATGTCATGACACCATGCCAAGTTTCATGATTTTCAGGCGTGTTTTGGATTTACAGGAATTAAAAAACCAAGTTTCTCAATCTTTTCGGTCGAGCCACGACGCCCAGATGTTTGAATTTCATTCCCATTTCTTGCATGGGACCTAAAAATTCACCCAAGGACACACATGTAATTTTTCAACCAACTTTGGTGCATTGGAGCATGTGCTTGTAGTTCAAATTTGAATTATGCACGTTAAATGCGCAGAAACTCAATTAATGTATAAAAAGGCCAAACGAACCCGGAATAATTCCAAAACTTAGTACGATACTTCTATTTGGTCTAATCTGCCTGTGTAAAAAAAATTAAGGTGGGAGAAAGCAGTGTATGTATCTCATTTCGCACACGGAGGTGACACGTTCCCTCTCGGAACCACGAGCCTTCTTGAGGGAAGCTCCGGTTTGCAAGAAGCTTACACCAAAGCTTGTCCCAATTCGGCCAAAAAAATACCGCAGCATGTTGGTGCCATGTCATGACACCATGCCAAGTTTCATGATTTTCAGGCGTGTTTTGGATTTACAGGAATTAAAAAACCAAGTTTCTCAATCTTTCCGGCCGAGCCACGACGCCCAGATGTTTGAATTTCATTCCCATTTCTTGCATGGGACCTATAAATTCACCCAAAGACACACATGTGATTTTTCAACCAACTTTGGTGCACTGGAACATGTGCTTGTAGTTCAAATTTGAATTATGCACATTAAATGCCCAGAAACTCAATTAATGTATAAAAAGGCCAAACGAACCCGGAATAATTCCAAAATTTAGCACGATACTTCTATTTGGCCTAATCTGCCGGTGTACAAAAATTAAGGCGGGAGAAGGCAGTGTACGTATGTCGTTTCGAACACGGAGGTGACATGTTCCCTCTCGGAACCACAAGTCTTCTTGAGGGAAGCTCCGGTTTGCAAGAAGCTTACACCAAAGCTTTTCCCAATTCGGCCAAAAAAATTACCGCAGCATGTTGGTGCCATGTAATGACACCATGCCAAGTTTCATGATTTTAAAGCGTGTTTTGGATTTACAGGAATTAAAAAACCAAGTTTCTCAATCTTTCTGGCCGAGCCATGACGCCCAGATGTTTGAATTTCATTCTCATTTCTTGCATGGGACCTATAAATTCTCCCAAAGACACACATGTGATTTTTCAACAAACTTTGGTGCATTGGAGCATGTGATTGTAGTTCAAATTTGAATTATGCACATTAAATGCCTAGAAACTCAATTAATGCATAAAAATGCCAAACGAACCCGGAATAATTCCAAATTTAAACATGACACTCATGTACTAGTTGCATGTTCACTGTACGTCAATGTTCTAGCAATTCAAACACCAAACTTTCCCTCCATAACACAATTTTGTCTTTCAAAACATAATGAAAAAATCAGGTATACCACAAACAATTTACTAGAAATAATCGTGTGGGATGCGATATAAAATATCTTGGCGCACCGTCTTGTCTGGCTTATGCAGGAAGCTTCGTCGTCTACAGTCCACCGCCCCAGCTTGAACCACACTTGCGCGCCAGTTTCTCACGGCACCGAGCGAATTTCTTTTGCCACCGCGGAAATATCTATCTCCCCACCCCCTCCCTCCTACCAAAAGCAACATTTCCATTGTTCCTCCTTGCTTTTCAAGTTCAAACCTTCACTGCTGCTTACTGGCAGCTCAGCCTCCTCGCCCGTGACCCTTCTTCTTGCAGCGCCACCTCCTCGCCGGCTACCCTTCTTCTTGCAGCGCCGCCTCCTCGCCGGCAACCCTTCTTCTTGCAGCGCCGCCGCCTTGCTAGCGACCCTTCTTCTTGCTGCGCGACCTCCTCGCCGCCGACCCTTCTTCTTGCTGCGCGGCCTCGTCAATATGGTCAGGTAATCCACACCCCACCCACACCATCCTCCCCCTTTCCCGTCCCACATGCCCCGACCGACGGTGTGACACCTTCCACCGAAATCACTGCCCCCTCCTCCAATTAAGCGCCGTCCACAACCATTTTGCACGCGGTATAACATGGCGCTCAGTAGCATGCGGCCGCACGCGCGCACGAGGTCGCTATGGCTGCCATGTGTGTCGACCGCCATATCTTGGAGGAGCACCTCGTCTTCGAGGCCACCGTCGACACCACCACCCGGTTGTCTACTTTAAAATACAGTTCATGATGTTTTCTTGAGGCCACCGCCAGTGCCTTCCAGCGATTTGTCCTCTGTAATGTTAATATGCAATCTGATGTTCAGTTAACAGTTTGGTCCTCTGAAATGTAATGTTCAGTTAACACTTTGGTCCAACAATTGCTACATTTCGTAGTACTGTTCTCAAGCATTCTTTGTTTTGTTAACTGTCTTATCTTCTAGTACATGTTTCTATTCTGCAATGTCGTGCCCAGTTAAATATTTTGGTTCATTTGATCTGCTGTCCATTTAACTGTTTGGTTCAGTTCTGCAATTTGATTTTCATTTGCTGTAGGTACAATTTTGTATTGTTATGCATGTGACACCAATCGAATATGGCTGTACTCAATACATATTCTATAGTATGGAAACTCTCAGTTAACCTAATCAAGATCTTCCTTATGTGTGTTGCAGGGAAACAATGGGAGACACTGCGGTTTACCATCGAGGTTTGTTCAAGCAGGGTCCTTTGGCTAATAGCACATTATTTTGCAGTTGCATTAATCATTCTAATATTTAGGTTTCTTACAATTTGGTCTTGCACATGTAGGTCCTGCTGTCAGAGGCTTAGACCCACTGTTCGACCCATTTTGCATATGGGGAAATGAGATGTCCATGAATATCAGTCAAGTCAAGAAACTCAGAAAGATTGTTAGGATGAAGAAACTTGCGACGAATAACAACAAGATCTTTGTTTGCACAATGAAGAAGACATCAGTCAACTATAGGATGGTACCAACTCTTTTACCTTGTTTTTACCCCTTGCGCCATTTCAAAATTTACAACAACGATTTATGCATAGTTTTGTTTTCAGTACTTTTCAAAGCATTTCACCGATGATTACCTCCCAAACCACCTGCATGGTCAAGAGGCGAGGAAGGTATTCATTCAACACCCACGGTACAATATTGAAGTCTTGCTGAAGAGGACGAAGGTTGGGCGGGCAATTATCCATAGCCACTGGCCTAAAGTTGCAAGGACATTCAACATCACTAAAGGCTCAATATTTGCCTTCCGCTTCTACAGTTTCCCAGATGAGATTCATCTGTCTATTTACCGTGTATGATGCTACTTTCCAAAGTTTTTTGATGATGCATGTGAAACTTGGTGCTGTTGTGTAATGGCGTAACTGAGTGCCGAAGCTATCTGATGTAATTCGATTATGAAATCCTGGTTGCTTTTATACGGATATGAAATATCTGGCGTGTTTGATAAGAAATATCAGTTTGATTAGTACATGAATTATCAATAATAGGCTAATTACCCTGCTTATTGGGATTTTCTATTGCAGACGGTTACTCAGACAGCACCGTGGGCGATGAACTCAAACAACCTGCACGGTTTCTAGAAAATAGGCGTGTTCAATCAACTAACAATCACACACGGCTTCCGGCAGCGAACTGTTTGCGTTAGGCCACCTTGCACAAACGTTTCCACACAAAGAACTGTGTGTGATATACATACCTACGAAAATGTTTTTCTAGGATTCACCGTGTGGGATGTACATACCTACGGAAATGATTTTCTGGGATTCACCGTGTGGGATGTACATACCTACGGAAATGATTTTCTGGGATTCACCGTGTGGGACGTACATACCTACGAAAATGATTGGGTTTCGATGCCTCGCCCGATTGCACACGGCCCCAGCCTGTGTCCCATGAGGGCCTATCCCCGACGGTTTTTGGATCGTGTGGGAAGGACCCTCCTATCACCCACACTCACTTGGCGACGGTTCCAAATGCCGTCGCAGAAAGGGGTTAAAAACCGTTTGTATATCACCTCGCTGTACCAGTGTCAAACTACGGTCATCATCGGGAAGTGTCCCGACTATTGTCACTCCGGGGTTGCCGGATCATAACACGTAGTAGGTGACTATAACTTGCAAGATCGGATCTAGAACATAGATATAATGGTGATAACATAAACGGTTCAGATCTGAAATCATGGCACCTGGGCCCAAAGTAACAAGCATTAAGCATGGTAAAGTCATAGCAACATAAAGAACATAATGGATACTAGGGATCAAGCCTTACCAAAACTAACTCGATTACGTGATGAATCTCATCCAACTCCTCACCGACCAGCGAGCCTGCGAAGGAACTACTCACTCCCGGTGGGGAGCATCATGGAATTGGCGATGGAGAAGGGTTGGTGATGACGAAGATTGAAGATCCCCCTCTCCGGAGCCCCAAATGGACTCCAGATCTGGCTTCCCGATGAACAACAGGAGGTGGCGGCGGCTCCGTCTCGTGAAACGCGATAATTCTTTCTCCCTAATTTTTTCTAGAAATATGTGATTTTATAGCGTCGGTTTCAGGGTCTACGGGGCCACCAGGTGGGGACAACCCACCTAGGCGCGCCTGGAGGGGGCGCGCCCTGGTGGGTTGTGCCCACCCAGGTGCCCCCGTCCGGTGGTTCTTGGCTCCAGAAATTCTCTTTTATTGAATAAAAATCCTCGCAAAGTTTCGTTCCAATCCGAGAAATTTTATTTCTGCACAAAAACAACACCATGGTAGTTCTGCTGAAATCAGCGTCAGTCCGGGTTAGTTTCATTCAAATTGTGCAAATTAGAGTCCAAACAAGAGGAAAAGCATTAGCAAAAGTAGATACGGCGGAGACGTATCAAGGTGATGAAGAGCTTGTCGTAAATGGTTACATCGATGCTAGCTTCGACACAGATCCGGATGACTCTAAGTCACAAACCGGATACATATTTATATTGAATGGTGGAGCTGTTAGTTGGTGCAGTTCCAAGCAGAGCGTCATGGCGGGATCTACGTGTGAAGCGGAGTACATAGCTGATTCGGAAGCAACACATGAAGGAGTCTGGATGAAGGAGTTCATATCCGATCTGGGTGTAATACTCAGTGCATCGGGTCCAATGAAAATCTTTTGTGACAACACTGGAGCACTTGCCTTGGCGAAGGAATCCAGGTTTCACAAGAGAACCAAACACATCAAGAGACGCTTCAACTCCATTCGTGAAAAGGTCAAGGATGGAGACATAGAGATTTGCAAAATACACACGGATCTGAATGTAGCAAACCTGTTGACTAAGCCTCTTCCGCGAGCAAAACATGAGCAGCACCAAGACTCCATGGGTGTTGGATTCATTACAATGTAATCTAGATTACTGACTCTAGTGCAAGTGGGAGACTGAAGGAAATATGCCCTAGAGGCAATAATAAAGTTGTTATTTTATATTTCCTTATTCGTGATAAAGGTTTATTATTCATGCTAGAATTATATTGATCGGAAACTTAAATACATGTGTGAATACATAAACAAATATCGTGTCCCTAGTAAGCCTCTACTAGACTAGCTCGTTGATCAAAGATAGTTAAGGTTTCCTAACCATAGACATGTGTTGTTATTTGATAATGGGATCACGTCATTAGGAGAATGATGTGATGGACAAGACCCATCCGTTAGCTTAGCATATGATCGTTCAGTTTATTGCTACTGCTTTCTTGAATGTCAAATACATGTTCCTTCGACCATGAGATCATGAAACTCCCAAATATCGTAGGAATACCTTGTGTGCTATCAAACGTCACAACGTAACTGGGTGATCATAAAGATGCTCTATAGGTATCTCCAAAGGTGTTTGTTGAGTTGGGATGGATCGAGATTGGGATTTGTCACTCCGAGTATCAGACAGGTATCTCTGGGCCCTCTCGGTAATACACATCATAATAAGCCTTGCAAGCAAATGACTAATGAGTTAGTTATGAGATGATGTATTACGGAACGAGTAAAGAGACTTGCCGGTAACGATATTGAACTACGTATGAAGATACCGACGATCTAATCTCGGGCAAGTAACATACCGATGGACAAAGGGAATTACGTATGTTGTCATAAGGTTCGACCGATAAAGATCTTCATAGAATATGTAGGAGCCAATATGGGCATCTAGGTTCCGCTATTGGTTATTGACTGGAGAGTTGTCTCGGTCATGTCTACATAGTTCTCGAACCCGTAGGGTCCGCACGCTTAACGTTCATTGACGATATAGTGTTATATGAGTTATATGATTTGGTGACCGGATGTTGTTCAGAGTCCCGGATGAGATCACGCACGTGACGAGGAGCTCTGGAATGGTCCGGAGGTAAAGATTGATATATAGGACGATGATATTCGGACACCGGAAGAGTTTCGGAGTGCACCGGGTAGTCATCGGATCGCCGGAAGGGGTTCTGGACACCCCCGGGAGGTGTATGGGCCAAGGGGAGAGACACAACAGCCCACAAGGGGGTTGGCGCACCCCTCTCCCTGGCCGCTGACCCTAGGGAAGGAAAGGGGGAGGGCTAGCCCCTCCTGCCTTGCTCTTCTCATGGGAGAAAGGAAAGGGGGGGGCACCCTCCCCTGCCTTTCCCCGCTCACCTAAAAAAGGCAGGGGGCCCGGCTAGGGGCAGGACCCCAAGTGGGAGGCCCCACTTGGGGCGCCTCCTGGCTGCCTCCTCCCTGTCCATAGTTTCGTCCCTCGGTCATATTTTCGAGTGCTTAGGCGAAGCCCTGTGGAGATAGCTTCACCATCACCGTCACCACGCCGCGTGCTGCCGGAACTCATCCACTATTTCGCCGTCTTGCTGGATCAAGAAGGCGAGGAAGTCATCGAGCTGAACGTGTGCTGAACGCGGAGGTGTCGTACGTTCGGTACTCAATCGGTTGGATCACGAAGAAGTTTGACTACATCAACCGCGTTATTAAACGCTTCCGCTACGGTCTACGAGGGTACGTAGACACACTCTCCCCTCTCATTGCTATGCATCTCCATGGATAAATCTTGCGGGTGCGTAGAATTTTTTTTGTTTTCCATGCAACGTTTCCCAACAGTCAGAACTCTAACTTCCTAAGGCTAGCCATAGTGGGGGTAACATAAGCGGTATCATGCACTTGGGACTCACAAACATGCTTATGTGGCATACAATTAAAGAAGAAAGAGAGGGTTATAGTAATATTGGTAGATACCGTATCATAATTAATGTTATGCTATTATGTGTCATGCATGACAATAAATAAGACCACATATGATACTAATCTATGATACTATGCACTATAGGTGTAGTATTATACACTAGTATCATATGCATAATACTAGTGTATGATACTCCTCACTATGACCAGCCTAAGAGCATAGCTAATAGGAGCGCCAACTATTGGTTGTATCTAGTAACCATGTTATTTACAGCCAACTTGATAGTCAACTCATATAATAGTTAGATATAGACATTTATTTTACCATTGTTTGACCCACCTTCTTCTCTCACAAAGTTTTTTGGAGTCTATGCTGCAGCTGGCTACTAATCTATTGCTCTATTCTCTTCTCTCCTTTTCTCTACAACGCAATAAAAATATTATATTTAAATCATTATACTCTGCTTACAACACTTTAATGTACTTGCTCTAAGCTAACCAGTTAATATTTTCGTTGCATCGTTATTCATGAATTTTTTTACGTTTCTTTCATCCTATAATTACCCCCCAAGGCTTTGGTGAGCCGACCAGGAACCGGTGGCACACCCCGTTAGACACCCGACAATAGCATGTCCGTCCATTGCAGGGCGGGGCAGGGCCCAATGGCATTCAATGGAAACTTGGAGTTCAAGCGAAGCGCCCAAGCCATTCATTAGTCATGTAATTTTGGGTCAAACTTTTTTACCGCTATATATTTATTTCTCATATGAACTAATGTTTGACTTATTTCCCCTTGTTGTATGACACATGATGCATTGCTTGAATTTGGATTATTTGATAGCTAGAATGTGGTATTTCTTCTAATTTACTCAGGAGACGACATTCAAGAATTCAGGTGTTCTTTATCTTTCTTCTTAATTGTCACCTAAAACCATTTATTTGGTTGTGAGAAATGAAATAAGAGAAAACTTACAGATCAATTAATTGAATCACAAAAATATGCTATGCACAAATATTTTTTACTCTTATTGAATCGCGGTAAAGTTTCTAATTCAATAAGAATTTCGCGGGCGAATATTTACTCTTTCCTGTCTTATTTGTTAATTTATAAACTTACCAAATAAGACAATTTTTTTGGTTTGTTCTGCCTTCATTTAAAAAAATGCCACCGTTGAACATTGGAAGGTGATAGGTGTTCATATCCCCCTCTCTCCACACACACACCTAAATAGTTGATCCCTACTAACTTATTTATCTTAACAAGCAAGCATCCCAGCTCATCATATAACCATGCATGAAAAAGGTTCACCTTAACATGCAACCATGCATGAATAAAGGTCCACCACAACATGCAATTATGCATGAAAGTATACTCTATTTTATTAAAAAACATATATTCAATTAATATATCACAAATATATATATATATATATATATGTTCGATTTAATTCTCATGTTATTAATTTAAACATTCATGTTAATACAATCAAATTTTATTAAAGATGTTGCAACCAATTTCTGCTGCAACGCACGTGGTATCATCTTTTTTTAAGGGGCCGTGGTATCATCTATAGTTATAAAAGAATTAGGACTGAATCAAAAGGCAGCACAAGGCCCATTATACTTAGTTCGCACAAGCGCCTCTAGGTGGGAGCAACTAGTTAACGAGCGCTCCTTCGGGAGCCTCGCAACGATCACTTGCGAGTGGGCTGAGAGCGCGCCACTTGGCGCGCTCTCCGCTGCCGCCACATGTCGCGCTCTGGGCGCTCCTTCTGAATTTTGTTTTTTATTTTTCTCGCGTTTTCTGCTTTTAAACTGCTTTTCCCCGGGTTTTTTCGATTTTTTGGTTTTCTACCGGTCTTCCTTAGCTTTTGGACAAAAAAAAATTCCGAAAAAATATTTTCGCGCGAAGAAAATGCATTTCCATTTTTTTTTGCTTCCGCGAGAGGCACAGTTTTGCTTTCGCGAGAGGCATGGTCGTGCCTCTCGGAAACGAAAAAAACGCGTTTTCTGTTTTTTTCTTTCGCGAGAGGCTCGGTTTTGCTTCCGCGAGAGGCAGTTTTTTCGTTTGATTTTTTCGTGAAAAAGAAGTTCGTCAAAACCTATCAACACGATATCTAGTTTTGAAGGTCATGAGGCAAGCAATCCAACGATGAAAATAGTTCGAGATTTGGACGCACAGTTTAAAAGATAAAACGTTTTTAATAAACGAATCTACTGAAAAAGGAAAAACTCCCAGGTTGCGACAAGTGGCACACATGCAGCACACTACTTCTCGCAACCTGGGAAAATGAGAGTGATCTTTACAATAAGTACTCCTCAATTAATGATTTCGGCTCTAGGTTGTTAGGACCGGCCGAAGCATGGGCCATAGGAATTACCTCAAATAGTAGACCACCAGGGCTATATCTCGCCCGTACCTATACCTATTAAGAATCGCCTACGGGCGGGAGCATTCGGGTCGGCCCAACAATGTAACGGGACTCAAGGCCTTTTCTGTTGTTGTTTTTTTGTTTCAATTTTTCCACTTGTAGCACGGTTTTCCTATGGGTTTTCCTATGGGTTTTCGTTTTTTCTTTTCCTCTATTTTTTTCGGGTTTCTTCCCTTATTTTCCCCTTTTCTATTACCTACTAATAAAGCAAGGTGCGTTTCGTCGGTTTTTTCATCCGTTCACCGTTAAAATTTATTTTTCTATTCGAGGTGGTATTAAATTTTTGTGCGTACATCAGCTTTTTAGTAATCCAGAATTTTGTACTTGGCCCGCACATGTTTCGGCCCAGCGAAACCAGCCCACCTATTTGCCTGCCTATGTAGCCGCAAAAACACATTTCATGCCCTGTGCGATAAATAGTCAGAGTTCGCACAGGGCGCGCAAGATTGGGCCGGCCCGTTGTTTTTCGTCCAAATTTATTTTTATTTTACATTATTTCGTAAATATTTTTTTAAGTTCAGAATTTGATTTTTTGTCAAATTTACGGAAAATGTTCGAATTACAATATTGTCTCGCCCTTTTAAAAATGTGTGGAATATTAATTTATTTTTGCTTTCCGATTTTTTTAAATTACTAAATATTCCAAAATTGTTTTGGATTAAAAAACATGTATTTTAAAAAATAATAGGGATTTTAAATATATTATTGTTTTAGTAAAATGTTCACAGATTAAAAATAATATCTGTGTTTATTAACAAATTTTATTAAATTGTTCTAGATCTTCAAAACACGTTCCATTTTCAAAAGTCGGTCACAAATTAAAAAAAGTTTGGCTTTTGATAAAAGGTTCATGTCTTTCGAAAATTATGTTGTTTCAAATTTTGTTCATGTTTTTTTACAAAATAGACAGAATATTAAAAAACATTGTTTGTAATTTCAAAAAATGTTCATGTTTCCAATAATATTCGGCAATTCATATTTTTTTAAAAGTTCAAAAAATGTTTTAAATCAAACATTGCACTATCTTCTTAAATATTCGCATTGCAGTATGTTCTTAAATATTCGTGTTGGCCATTGGTTAGCAGTAGGCGTTTGTAGCTGTGGCTAGCGGTACAAGATCCTGTAAGGTCAAGCGTTCAATCGCTCAACATATTGTTTTTTTGGATTATTACTCGTTCCTTGCGAATATAGGTTATTTCGGTGCTTGCCAGTGGGCTGGCCCAGACACGAACTGTTGTGCGTCCCACACGCTATTTCATGCAAATATATTTTGTTCCGTCCATTCCACACGTCGTTCCCCAGTTTTTTTCGGTTATCCCCCAGGTTGGACGGACGAGCATAAAAAAATAAGGAGGTTGAACTATGGACCTTCCCTATTGTGCCGACGGATAAAACCAACTCAGCTAGGTTGCAATTATGATAGGAACAGTCCCATCTTGAAATTTTATACTAAATCATAACAGTTTTTATATGTCCCTAAGTTGTCTGGAAATAAGGAGGTTGTGTGAGAATAATGAAGTTCTCTCGAGAATCAAGAGCAGAACAAGGGACTTCAGAAATTATTGTCGGAGGTAACTTGCACGTGCCAATAAAAGACAATATGATATTTGGCTAGAATGGAAAAAAATATGGGCATGTGCTAATAAAAAATGTGAGCGCAAAAATAGTTTAGATAATAACCCCTAACAATGAAGGGACATTCATGCCTGGTCATGCGTTCATTATGCCAATGAAACATAATTTATGAACTGCAATTAGTAATTCATCCGGTTACGTCGTTGTAGAAGAAAGTAGTCGAAGCAACCCTGCCTCGAAGGTTGCCGCGCAGTAACCAAATAAGAACACAACCACAACTCTGAGACGGAGGTGGACCTGGAGGAAAAAAAGGTACCCGTTGGATGGTCGCCGCCACGCCGACTAACCCCACCACTATCAAGACCTCGCGGGCCAAACGTGACTCATGAGAAGACAGCAGCTCCTCGCTCCATCACCCACCGCCATGGAGATTGGTTTTGGTGAACACATCAATTATCTCTCCCACTGCTTCTTGCAATAAAAATTATCTCCCCGTTGCAACGCACGGGCAAATGTGCTAGTATGTCAAATACACATTGGAGCACTTTTTATTGATAAAAAATATAACTATGATTTTTTTTAAATTGTACAAACTTTTTTTGAAAATATCACGAATACATTTTTAGAACTCATCAATATTTTTTTAATGTAACGTACATTTTTCTGATTGTACGAAATATTTTTTAATTATATTTTTTTAGATGTCACGTACATGTTTTTTTTTAAACACGTGACGTTTTTTAAATGTTACAACAAAAAAAGAGCCACGCCCATAGACCCCACACGCACTACGACTTGCAGACAAGTCCGGTCCAGGAACGTTCCAGTTCACGAACGGGTGTTATTATGCAGCGATGCAACGAACCACACATTATAAAGGGTAGGGAAGGTAGAGAGGGCTTGTGTGCCATAAAACTTGACATGCACAAAGCATATGATAGAGTCGAGTGGCCTTTTTTGAAAGAGATTATGTTGAGATTGGGTTTTCGTCAAGAATGGGTGAATTTGATTATGCAATGTGTCTCAACTGTCGAATACAGAGTAAGGATCAATGCAGAGGAAAGTGAGAGCTTCAAGCCTACTAGAGGATTGAGGCAGGGTGATCCGCTATCACCATACCTCTTCTTGCTATGCACAGAGGGGTTGAATGCATTGCTGACACATGCCGAGGAAAACGAAAACATATCAGGAGTTAAAGTATGTAGGGACGCCCCGCCAGTCACAAATCTTCTCTTTGCGGATGATTCATTGATCTTGATGAAAGCCAATCAGCATAGTGCGGCGGCCCTGAAATCAGCATTAGATTTATATTGTGCGGCGTCGGGACAACTGGTAAGTGTGGAAAAATCCAGCATTTTTTTAGTCCTAATACAACGGTTGAGATCAGGGAACAAATGTGTACAACGCTGAATATAATGACGGAGGCAATGAATGATAAATACCTGGATTTACCAGCCAACGTGGGTGCTGATAAATCAGACTGCTTTAAATTTCTGATTGAACAAATTGTTAAGAAAATTAGTGGTTGGAAGGAAAAATTACTGTCTGCCCGGGGGAAGGAGATCCTACTCAAGGCTGTGATCCAAGCCATACCTACCTATGCAATGTCGGTCTTTAAAATTCCTAAAAAATTTTGTAAAGGAATCATTGACGCGATAGCGCATTTCTGGTGGGGTGACGAGGAGAACCAGAGGAGGATGCACTGGATGGCCTGGTGGAAAATGTGTGTACCAAAAAACCAAGGTGGAATGGGATTCCGTGATATCCACTGTTTCAACCTGGCTTTGCTCGCCAAACAAGCATGGCGTCTTATAGATAATCCTGATTCCTTGTGTGCCACTATTCTGAGGGCCAAGTACTACCTGATGGCGATTTGCTGAAGTCTAAGCCAAAGCGTGGCGCTTCTTTCACCTGGCAGAGCATTATGGTAGGTATAACTACTCTGAAACGTGGCTATATTTGGCGAGTGGGTAATGGACATAACATCAATATCTGGGAAGATGCCTGGATCCCAAACTGTGTCACTAGGAAGATTGTGACCCCTAGGGGAGCCATTTGCTATCAAAAGTGAGTGACCTGATTGACCCTGCTTCCAACAATTGGGACGAGGAACTGATTAGACAAACTATGTGGCCCATTGACGCACAACGAATTCTTTCAATCCCACTTTCGCAATATGATATGACAGATTTCATTGCCTGGAGTTACACAAAAAATGGTATGTTCTCGGTAAGGTCTGCTTACTCGGTGGAATGGAATTATCAGTATGAGAGTAGACTCAAATATTCTAATGGGATGGGGCGAAGCATACCAAATCCTATTTGGTGTCAGATATGGAAGTTAGCCTGCCCAACAAAGGTAAAAAAAATTATATGGCGTACATTACATGGCACTCTCCCATGTCGGGTAACACTCGCTAATAGACACATGAAGGTCTCGCCCTCTTGCCCGACTTGCTCTCGGGGTTTAGAAGATACGAAACACATGCTTTTCCTCTGTAGTAAAGCAAAGGAGGTTTGGAAGAGACTAGGGATGGATGTGATAATTGATAAAGCTTGTGAGGTTGATCTTGCCGGGGAGGCAATATTGGAATACCTTTTACTTCTTCCAGACCAAGACTTGAGTATTATGGGGTACCAAAATGTACGTGAAATGATAGCTATTTCAGCTTGGTACCTATGGTAGGAAAGACGAAAGTTAGTGCATAAGGAATTAACTCAGAATGCAAATCAGATAGCAATGGGGATCATAGCTCTCACATCCAACTTTGTAAATGCATCATCTCCAAAGGCGACGATGAAAAAGGGGGGTTGGTACTATCCTCCTAGGGGTTTTGTGAAACTTAATGTTGACGCCTCTTTTGATCATGATATGTTGAAGGGTACGATGGGGGCAGTTTTAAGAGACCACAAAGGTAGGTTCATTGCAGGAGGAAATGGAAAGATTGACTATTGTGCGGATGTTTTGATGGCTGAAGCTTTAGCTCTCAAGTTTGGCCTAACAATGGCGCAAAGGGCGGGGTGTAACCGCCTAATCATCAACTCAGACAACTTGGAGGTGGTTGAGACCATGCAGGAAGGAGGACAATCAACGGGGGCGGCGGCAGCAGTCTTCGAGGATTGTTACCACTACACCTGTGATTTTTTCACGACTAGATTCGAACATTGTAATAGAGGGGCAAATAAAGTAGCTCATGAACTTGCTAGATTAGCTAGATTTTCTTCAACTTCCGACTGGTTTGAGGAACCTCCAAATGAAATTGTAATGATCCTCACAAACGATGTACTGGTTATTTCAAATGAATAAAGCTTCCTTTTAAATAAAAAAAAGGGTAGGGAAGGTGGCCTGATCGCTTAACAGGAGTAATTGGACCAAAATATCGATATATATGATCCCGACGGTGGCTGCGGCAAGAGCGATGGATGGCAGTGACATCGAGAGCGGCGGCGTTTGGATGATGGAGGCGGAGCCGGACAACTGTGGTCGGTTCAGGGTTACCTTCGCCGTGGGCCTAGTGACTCTCTCTATTATGGTACTCTCCATATACCTAATGGGTCCAGACACGTTCGACCCTGACCCTCCAAAACCGGAGAGCATGTTTGTTTTCATCGCCGGCATTATATGCCTCGCAGTAGGTTGCTGTTTCTTCCTGCTCTTTGGAAGTCTCATCCAGGAGTGGGAGCTTGGCCACCCTGAGGGACGTAGACTTGTAGATAAGTTGCTGATGTAATTGCACAAGTATACCTAGTACGTGTTGTGTTCTTTATTGATTAAGGGCCTGTTCGGTAGCTCGCCAGCTCCCAGCTTCCACGAATCCGCGAGGGAAGTTGGCCCGAACGGCCCAGCTCCAGGAAGCTGGCTTCCCAGATCGAAACAACGTCGACGTACAAAAACTTGGAGCTGCAGTTTTGTCGATCCCAGAAGCTGGATTCCTGGAGTTGGCATTATTTACGATCGGATGCCACCGCGAAGTGCCTCACGTACCGGTTCGTTATGTTTCCCTCCGATCTGGGCCAAGCCCATCCTCTCTCCTCCTGTTTCACACCGATCCTACCTGTTGAGCCGACTGGGCTCCAGCCCGCCCAGGCAGGCCGGCCTGCTAGCGCGACGAGAAGCCGAAGTGATCGAGCCGAACGGTTTTCCATCGATCCCGATTCGTGGAAGAAGCTGGTGATCGAAAACAGAAGCTGGATTTGAGGATTTCCTGGAGCCAGGGAGTTGCCGAACAGGCCCTAACTCTCACCCGGCCGGCTAGTATACAGGCCGTGTGTGTAATGAGATGTATGGTTCTTACTGGCTACTGGATGATACAGAGTTCGCAGTCAGTCATAATCTTTTGTTGTTCCAGGCTGTTGAGCGCTCTATACGAATGTACTTTAATCTCCTTTCATCTCATTAGCGTTTAGTCACGTGATGATCTCTCTATTCATCTATATATTGGCACTCAATGCCCGTGAATATATGTGATTTGCATCCTATCAATCCTCTACATGATATCAGCCAAACTTGACCTGCCCACCCTCCCAACCCATGTTGCTGCCCCATCCTTCCCCTCTGTCGCCGCTTCTACCCGCACCCACCTCGCCGCTGCTTATGCCCGCCTCCTGCACCTCCTGCCGCGCCACTCCCACCACCTCCTGCCACACCGCTTCTCTCATACCCACCCAACTTGCCGCATCGCCGCTGCATCCAAACCCTATACCCCTCTCTAACCCTAGCCGCCTCCGAACCCAACCTAGTGGACTTCTCTGGCAACTCCTCCCTCTCCAAAAGTAGCAATCCCTTCGCTAGTCCACCCGCCCCATTAGCCGCTAGCATCCGGGATCTTCTGGTCTTTGATCATATCCCGGTGAAACTCTCCCACACCGAGGCCAATTTTTATGCATGGAAGACGTAACTCGGTCTTCTCTTCCGCAGGAATGATCTCTGCGACCACGTCGACGGCACTGTTGATTTCTTGGCCATGCGTGCTGATAGTGATTGGATGGCCATCGATACCACCATCATCCAGTGGTTCTTCCTCACTATCTTGAAGGAGATTTGTCACACCGTGGTGCGTGACGGCGACTTCGCTCGCACGATGTGGACCAAGATCACCGACCTCTTCATCGACAACAAGTTGCGGCGCATCGTCTTTCTTCAGGGAGAGTTTTTTGGTCTTCACCAGAACGACTCTTCCATAGACGAGTTCTCACTGCTTCTCAAAACTCTCTCTGATGAGTTGCAAGACTTGGAGTTCCCGATCTTGGATGAGCTTGTCCTCTCCATGTTGATGGTCAGTCTCAACGAGGATCTCGGCAACGCCGCCTCCAACCCGGCGCTTCTTGCCACACTGACATACGAGAATGCCGTTGAAGGAAATATGCCCTAGAGGCAATAATAAAGTTATTATTTATTTCCTTATTTCATGATAAATGTTTATTATTCATGCTAGAATTGTATTAACCGGAAACATAATACTTGTGTGAATACATAGACAAACAGAGTGTCACTAGTATGCCTCTACTTGACTAGCTCATTGATCAAAGATGGTTATGTTTCCTAGCCATAGACATGAGTTGTCATTTGATCAACGGGATCACATCATTAGGAGAATGATGTGATTGACTTGACCCATTCCGTTAGCTTAGCACACGATCGTTTAGTATTCTGCTATTGCTTTCTTCATGACTTATACATGTTCCTATGACTATGAGATTATGCAACTCCCGTTTACCGGAGGAACACTTTGTGTGCTACCAAACGTCACAACGTAACTGGGTGATTATAAAGGTGCTCTACAGGTGTCTCCAAATGTACTTGTTGGGTTGGCGTATTTCGAGATTAGGATTTGTCACTCCGATTGTCGGAGAGGTATCTCTGGGCCCACTCGGTAATGCACATCACTTAAGCCTTGCAAGCATTGCAACTAATGAGTTAGTTGTGGGATGATGTATTATGGAACGAGTAAAGAGACTTGCCGGTAACGAGATTGAACTAGGTATTAAGATACCGACGATCGAATCTCGGGCAAGTAACATACCGATGACAAAGGGAACAACGTATGTTGTTATGCGGTTTGACCGATAAAGATCTGCGTAGAATATTTGGGAGCCAATATGAGCATCCAGGTTCCGCTATTGGTTATTGACCGGAGACGTGTCTCGGTCATGTCTACATAGTTCTCGAACCCGTATGGTCCGCATGCTTAAAGTTTCGATGACAGTTATATTATGAGTTTATATGTTTTGATGTACTGAAGGTAGTTCGGAGTCCCGGATGAGATCACGGACATGACGAGGAGTCTCGAAATGGTCGAGACATGAAGATTGATATATTGGACGACTATATTCGGACACCGGAATGGTTCCGGGGGTTATCGGATATATACCGGAGTACCGGGAGGTTACCGGAACCCCCCCGGGGGTTTAATGGGCCTACATGGGCCTTAGTGGAGAAGAGGAGAGGCGGCTAGGGCAGGCCGCGCTCCCCCTCCCCCTCTAGTCCGAATTGGACAAGGAGGGGGGGCGGCGCCCCCCTTTCCTTCCTCTCTCTCTCCTCTTTCCCCCTTCTCCTAATCCAACAAGGAAGGGAGGGAGTCCTACTCCCGGTGGGAGTAGGACTCCTCCTGGCGCGCCCCTCTCCTGGCCGGCCACCTCTCCCCCCTTGCTCCTTTATATACGGGGGCAGGGGGCACCCCAAAGACACAACAATTGATCATTGATCTTTTAGCCGTGTGCGGTGCCCCCCTCCACCATAGTCCACCTCGATAATATCGTAGCGGTGCTTAGGCGAAGCCCTGCGTCGGTAGAACATCATCTGGCTGGATCGGAGTTCGAGGGACGTCATCGAGCTGAACGTGTGCTGAACTCGGAGGTGCCGTGCGTTCGGTACTTGATCGGTCGGATCATGAAGACGTACGACTACATCAACCACGTTGTGCTAAAGCTTCCGCTTTCGCTCTACGAGGGTACGTGGACACACTCTCTCCTCTCGTTGCTATGCATCACCATGATCTTGCGTGTGCGTAGGATTTTTTTTGAAATTACTACGTTCCCCAACTGTGGCATCCGAGCCTGGTTTTATGCGTAGATGTCATATGCACGAGTAGAACACAAGTGAGTTGTGGGCAATATAAGTGATACTGCTTACCAGCATGTCATACTTTGGTTCGGCGGTATTGTTGGATGAAGCGGCCCGGACCGACATTACGCGTACGCTTACGCGAGACTGGTTTTACCGCCGTGCTATGCACACAGGTGACTAGCGGGTGTCAGTTTCTCCAACTTTAGTTGAACCAAGTGTGGCTACGCCCGGTCCTTGCGAAGGTTAAAACAGCACCAACTTGACAAACTATCGTTGTGGTTTTGATGCGTAGGTAAGAACGGTTCTTACTCAGCCCGTAGCAGCCACGTAAAATTTTCACGAACAAAGTAGAGGACGTCTAACTTGTTTTTGCAGGGCATGTTGTGATGTGATATGGTCAAAGCATGATGCTAAATTTTATTGTATGAGATGATCATGTTTTGTAACCGAGTTATCGGCAACTGGCAGGAGCCATATGGTTGTCGCTTTATTGTATGCAATGCAATCGCCCTGTAATGCTTTACTTTATCACTAAGCGGTAGCGATAGTCGTAGAAGCATAAGATTGGCGAGACGACAACGATGCTACGATGGAGATCAAGGTGTCGCGTCGGTGACAATGGTGATCACGACGGTGCTTCGGAGATGGAGATCACAAGCACAAGAAGATGATGGCCATATCATATCACTTATATTGATTGCATGTGATGTTTATCTTTTATGCATGTTATCTTGCTTTGATTGAAGGTAGCATTATAAGATGATCTCTCACTAAATTACCAAGGTATAAGTGTTCTCCCTGAGTATGCACCGTTGCGAAAGTTCTTCGTGCTGAGACACCACGTGATGATCGGGTGTGATAGGCTCTACGTTCAAATACAACGGGTGCAAAACAGTTGCACACGCGGAATACTCAGGTTAAACTTGACGAGCCTAGCATATAACAGATATGGCCTCGGAACACTGAGACCGAAAGGTCGAGCATGAATCATATAGTAGATATGATCAACATAGTGATGTTCACCATTGAAACTACTCCATCTCGCGTGATGATCGGACATGGTTTAGTTGATTTGGATCACGTGATCACTTAGAGGATTAGAGGGATGTCTATCTAAGTGGGAGTTCTTAAGTAATATGATTAATTGAACTTTAATTTATCATGAACTTAGTCTTGGTAGTATTAGCATATCTATGTTGTAGATCAATAGCTCGCGTTGTTGCTTCCCTATATTTTATATATGTTCCTAGAGAAAACTAAGTTGAAAGATGTTAGTAGCAATGATGCGGATTGGATCCGTGATCTGAGGTTTATCCTCATTGCTGCACAGAAGAATTATGTCCTTGATGCACCGCTAGGTGACAGACCTATTGCAGGAGCAGATGCAGACGTTATGAACATTTGGCTAGCTCAATATGATGACTACTTGATAGTTTAGTGCACCATGCTTAACGGCTTAGAATCGGGACTTCAAAGACGTTTTGAACGTCATGGACCATATGAGATGTTCCAGGAGTTGAAGTTAATATTTCAAGCAAATACCCGAGTTGAGAGATATGAAGTCTCCAACAAGTTCTATAGCTAAAAGATGGAGGAGAATAGCTCAAGCAGTGAGCATGTGCTCAGATTGTCTGGGTACTACAATAGCTTGAATCAAGTGGGAGTTAATCTTCTAAATAAAATAGTGATTGACAGAATTCTCTAGTCACCATCACCAAGTTAGTAGAACTTCGTGATGAACTATAAATATGCAAGGGATGACGAAAGTAATTCCCAAGCTCTTCGTGATGCTGAAATCGACGAAGGTAGAAATCAAGAAAAACATCAAGTGTTGATGGTTAACAAGACCACTAGTTTAAAGAAAAGGGCAAAGGGAAGAAGGGGAACTTCAAGAAGAACGGCAAGCAAGTTGCTGCTCAAGTGAAGAAGCCCAAGTCTGGACCTAGGCCTGAGACTGAGTGCTTCTACTGCAAAGGGACTGGTCACTGGAAGCGGAACTGCCCCAAGTATTTGGTGGATAAGAAGGATGGCAAAGTGAACAAAGCTATATTTGATATACATGTTATTGATGTGTACTTTACTAGTGTTTATAGCAACCCCTCGGTATTTGATACTGGTTCAGTTGCTAAGAGTAGTAACTCGAAACGGGAGTTGCAGAATGAACAGAAACTAGTTAAGGGCGAGGTGACGATGTGTGTTGGAAGTAGTTTCAAGATTGATATGATCATCATCGCACACTCCCTATACTTTCGGGATTAGTGTTGAACCTAAATAAGTGTTATTTGGTGTTTGCGTTGAGCATGAATATGATTTGATCATGTTTATTGCAATGCGGTTATTCATTTAAGTTAGAGAATAATTGTTGTTCTGTTTACATGAATAAAACCTTCTATGGTCATACACCCAACGAAAATGGTTTGTTGGATCTCGATCGTAGTGATACACATATTCATAATATTGAAGCCAAAAGATGCAAAGTTAATAATGATAGTGCAACTTATTTGTGGCACTGCCGTTTAGGTCATATTGGTGTAAAGCGCATGAAGAAACTCCATGCTGATGGAATTTTGGAATCACTTGATGCTTGCGAACCATGCCTTATGGGCAAGATGACTAAAACTCCGTTCTCCGGAACAATGGAGCAAGCAACTGACTTATTGGAAATAATACATACTGATGTATGCAATCCGATGAGTGTTGAGGCTCGCGGCGGGTATCATTATTTTCTAACCTTCACAGATGATTTGAGCAGATATAGGTATATCTACTTGATTAAACACAAGTCTGAAACATTTGAAAAGTTCAAAGAATATTAGAGTGAAGTGGAGAATCATCGTAACAAAAATAAAAGTTTCTACGATATGATCGCAAAGGTAAAATATTTGAGTTACGAGTTTGGCCTTCAATTAAAACAATGTGGAATAGTTTCATAAACTCATGCCACCTGGAACACCACAGCATAATGGTGTGTCCGAACGTCATAACCGTACTTTATTGGATATAGTGCAATCTATGATGTCTCTTACCGATTTACCACTATCGTTCTGGGGTTATGCATTAGAGACAGCTGCATTCACATTAAATAGGGCACCGTCTAATCCGTTGAGACGACACCGTATGAACTATGGTTTGGCAAGAAACCTAAGCTGTCGTTTCTTAAAGTTTGGGGTTGCGATGCTTATGTGAAAAGGTGTGACGCCCCCGATTCAATCGTACACTAATCATGCACGCAAACGTGTACGATCAAGATCAGGGACTCACGGGAAGATATCACAACACAACTCTAAAACATAAATAAGTCATACAAGCATCATAATACAAGCCAGGGGCCTCGAGGGCTCGAATACAAGTGCTCGATCATAGATGAGTCAGCGGAAGCAACAATATCTGAGTACAGACATAAGTTAAACAAGTTTGCCTTAAGAAGGCTAGCACAAACTGGGATACAGATCGAACGAGGCGCAGGCCTCCTGCCTGGGATCCTTCTAACTACTCCTGGCCGTCGTCAGCGGGCTGCACGTAGTAGTAGGCACCTTCGGTGTAGTAGGAGTCGTCGTCGACGGTGGCGTCTGGCTCCTGGGCTCCAGCATCTGGTTGCGACAACCAGGTAGGAAGGAAAGGGGGAAAAGAGGGAGAAAAGCAACCGTGAGTACTCATCCAAAGTACTCGCAAGCAAGGAGCTACGCTACATATGCATGGGTATATGTGTAAAGGGCCATATCAGTGGACTGAACTACAGAATGCCAGAATAAGAGGGGGATAGCTAATCCTGTCGAAGACTACGCTTCTGGCAGCCTCCGTCTTGCAGAATGTAGAAGAGAGTAGATTGAAGTCCTCCAAGTAGCATCGTATAGCATAATCCTACCCGGCGATCCCCTCCTCGTCGCCCTGTTAGAGAGCGATCACCGGGTTATATCTGGCACTTGGAAGGGTGTGTTTTATTAAGTATCCGGTTCTAGTTGTCATAAGGTCAAGGTACCACTCCGGGTCGTCCTTTTACCAAGGGACACGGCTATTCGAATAGATAAACTTCCCTGCAGGGGTGCACCACATAACCCAACACCCTCGATCTCATTTGGCTGGACACACTTTTCTGGGTCATGCCCGGCCTCAGAAGATCAACACGTCGCAGCCCCACCTAGGCTCAACAGAGAGGTCAGCACGTCGGTCTAAATCCTATGCGCGCAGGGGTCTGGGCCCATCGCCCATTGCACACCTGCACGTTGCGTACGCGGCCGAAAGCAGACCTAGCCCCCTTAATACAAGTGCGAGCTTACGGTCCAATGCGGCGCGCGCCGCTCGGTCGCTGATGTCACGAAGGCTTCGGCTGATACCACGACGTCGAGTGCCCATAACTGTTCCCGCGTAGTTGGTTAGTGCGTATAGACCAAATGGCCAGACTCAGATCAAATACCAAGAACTCGTTAAGCGTGTTATTTTGAAGTAACCGTGGACGCCGTCCAGGGCCAGGCCCACTTCTCGCCTAGGTGGTCTCAACCTGCCCTGTCGCTCCGCCACAAGATCCACTCGCGGGTACTCCTACGAGCCGACCCGACTTTAGTCACCACAGGTATCATGTATAAAGTATATAAGTATATACCCGTGATCACCGCCCAAGTGATCACGGCCCGATAGTATAGCACAGCAAACGGACAAGGATGTAGGGCCACTGATGGAAAACTAGCATCCTATACTAAGCATGTAGGATTGCAGATAAAGGTAACAACGGTAGTAGCAAGGATAGGCTATGCATCAGGATAGGATTAACGGAAAGCAGTAACACGCTACACTACTCTAATGCAAGCAGTATAGAGAAGAATAGGCGATATCTGGTGATCAAGGGGGGGGGCTTGCCTGGTTGCTCTGGCAAGAAGGAGGGGTCGTCAACAACGTAGTTGATCGGGGCACCAGCAGCGGCGTCAGTCTCGTAGTCTACCGGAGAGAAGAGGGGGAAGAAACAATGAATACAACGCAAACAGATGCATCACAACATATAACAAGGCAATACGCGGTGCCAGGGGTGATCTAACGCAGGGATAGGTGATACTGGCAAAGGGAGGGAAACATCCGGGAAAGTATCCCCGGTGTTTCGCGTTTTCGGACAGATGAACCGGAGAGGGAAAGTTGCGTGTTTGTTATGCTAGGGATGTGTGGCGGACGAACGGAGAGTGTATCCGTATTCGTCTCGTCGTTCTGAGCAACTTTCATGTACAAAGTATTTGCATCCGAGTTACGAATTATTTTATATTAATTTCTAAAGATTTAATATCATTTTTAGAATTAACGGAATTAATTAAATCGAAAATCATTTTATCACGTCAGCATGACGTCAGCAGTCAAAGGTTCTGTTGACTGGTCAGACTGATGTGCGGGTCCCGTTTGTCATTGACTATTAACCTGGTTAACAAATTAATTAGGTTAATTAAGTTTAATTAAACATGACTAGTGAAGTTTTAATTAAGTGATTAGGCTAATTTTAAAGACTTAATTAAGTTAATTAATCATTTACTAATTAATTAATTATTTTCTAAATCCTTTTTCTTATAAAACAGGGGCGTGGGCCCCTGCGGTCAGTGTCATAGGGGAGGAACGGGGCGGGTTAGCGGGCTCCCGGCAACGAAGCCCCGAGGCGAACCCAGCGCGGCTAGCAGGCGCAAGGGCGCGCGTGCGCACGACGGGGAGAGGCGGGGCTGCGGCAGCAGCGGTGGAGGGCGGCAAAGGGGCGCAGCGGTGCGGCGCGACGCGGGCGGGACAAGCACTGCAAGCGCGGGGCAACGGGGGCGCGGGCGCGGCCTCAACTGGGTGAGCGCGTGCGGGCGCGAGGGGCAGGGCCGTCGCAGGTGCGACGAGCTACGGCGCGGACCGAGCGGCGCGAGCGGGGTCGACGCGTGGTGACCGGACGGGAGGAAAGAAGGGTCAGAGGGGGCCTCACATGCGGCGTCGATGCACGGGGCGGCGAGGCTCGTAGGAGCCAAGTCGAGGGGGAGGTTGAGGACGGGGCGACGACGTTGGGGCGGTCCGGCAACGGGGGGCTCCGCGCGACGGCGACGTCGAGGCAGAGGAGCTCCGGTGGGGTTGCCCCGACAATCGGCGACGGTGTTGGTGGAGATCCGACGAAGGTGCGACAGCGGCCGCAGGGGAGGGGGACGACACGGGCGTTGCGGCGGTGGGGGAGTCCGACGCCGGGGTCGGGGCGCTGGCGATGTGGGGCGATGGGGTCGGGGCGCTTGCCCGATCCAGATGGGGAGGAAAGGGGGGGATGAGTGCGAGGGGTGGGGGTTCGGTCTAGGGTTAGGCTGTGGTGGGGGGTTATGCAGTAGGCGGGGTGGGCCGACCTGGTGGCCCAGTTAGGCCACTTGGCCCAGTGGGGTGGGGGTTTCTTTTACCTTTTGCCTTTAGTTTTTATTCACTTTATTTCTTTTCTGTTTTTATCTTATTTACGCTTTTATTTTAGTTTTGCAAAATTATAAGACCAGTACCTAAATTGAGGTTGCAAACTAGCCCACTGCCACAATATATTTTGGTATTTTAAAATATTTAGTTCGCATTTTTATAAATTTCAAAAGGGCATTTATAATAGGTTTAGCTGCAGTTTTATTTATTTTAGTGCATTTGAATACTTTACAGAAGTGTGGTTTCTTCTCCATAATTACCTACGCATTATTTGGCACAACCCGAACATTTTAGTTTTAATATCTAAAAACTTTTATTGTTTGCTTGATTTTGATTTTGAATTCGAACCAGTTTCGAACTAACGCGAGATTAGCAATAGTAATCGAGGTGACGTGGCATCATTAGCAGAGGTTCATTGTAGCTAAATATCTGGGCGTCACAAAAAGTTTCATCCTAATAAGCTCAAACCCAAATCGGAAAAGTGCGTCTTCATAGGATACCCAAAAGTTACTGTTGGGTACACCTTCTATCACAGATCCGAAGGCAAGATATGTGTTGCTAAGAATGGATCCTTTCTAGAGAAGGAGTTTCTCTCGAAAGAAGTGAGTGGGAGGAAAGTAGAACTTGATGAGGTAACTGTACCTGCTCCCTTATTGGAAAATAGTTCATCACAGAAATCTGTTCCTGTGACTCCTACACCAATTAGTGAGGAAGCTAATGATGATGATCATGTAACTTCAGATCAAGTTACTACAAAACCTCGTAGGTCAACCAGAGTGAGATCCACACCAGAGTGGTACGGTAATCCTATTTTGGAGGTCATGTTACTTGACCATGACGAACCTACAGGAAGCGATGATGAGCCCAGATTCCGCGAAATGGCTTGAGGCCATGAAATCTGAGATGGGATCCATGTATGAGAACAAAGTGTGGACTTTGGTTGACTTGCCCGATGATCGGCAAGCCATAGAAAATAAATGGATCTTCAAGAGGAAGACGGACGCTGATAGTAGTGTTACTACCTACAAAGCTAGAATTGTCGCAAAAAGGTTTTCGACAAGTTCAAGGTGTTGACTATGATGAGATTTTCTCACTCGTAGAGATGCTTAAGTCTGTCCAAATCATGTTAGCAATTGCCGCATTTTATGAAATCTGGCAAATGGATAAACAAAACTGCATTCCTTAATGGATTTATTAAAGAAGAGTTGTATATGATGCAACCAGAAGGTTTTGTCAATCCTAAAGGTGCTAACAAAATATGCAAGCTCCAGCGATCCATCTATGGACTGGTGCAAGCATCTCAGAGTTGGAATATACGCTTTGATGAGTTGATCAAAGCATATAGTTTTATACAGACTTGCGGTGAAGCCTGTATTTACAAGAAAGTGAGTGGGAGCACTACAACATTTCTGATAAGTATATGTGAATGACATATTGTTGATCAGAAATAATGCAGAATTATTCTGCAAAGCATAAAGGAGTGTTTGAAAGGAGTTTTTCAAAGAAAGACCTCGGTGAAGCTGCTTACATATTGAGCATCAAGATCTATAGAGATAGATCAAAACGCTTGATAAGTTTTTTCAATGAGTACATACCTTGACAAGATTTTGAAGTAGTTCAAAATGGAACAGTCAAAGAAAGAGTTCTTACCTGTATTACAAGGTGTGAAATTGAGTAAGACTCAAAGCCCGACCACGGCAAAAGATAGAAAGAGAATGAAAGTCATTCCCTATGCCTCAGCCATAGGTTCTATAAAGTATGCCATGCTGTGTACCAGATCTATTGTATACCCTACACTGATTTTGGCAAGGGAGTACAATAGTGATCTAGGAGTAGATCACTGGACAGCGATCAAAATTATCCTTAGTGGAATAAGGGTATGTTTCTTGATTATGGAGGTGACAAAAAGGTTCGTCATAAAGGTGACGTCGATGCAAGTTTTGACACTGATCCAGATGACTCTAAGTCTTCATCTGGATACATATTGAAAGTGGGAGCAATTAGCTAAAGTAGCTCCGTGCAGAGCATTGTAGACATAGAAATTTGCAAAATACATACGGATCTGAATATGGCAGACCCGTTGACTAAACTTCTCTCACAAGCAAAACATGATCACACCTTAGTACTCTTTGGGTGTTAATCACATAGCGATGTGAACTAGATTATTGACTCTAGTAAACCCTTTGGGTGTTGGTCACATGACGATGTGAACTATGGGTGTTAATCACATGGTGATGTGAACTATTGATGTTAAATCACATGGCGATGTGATCTAGATTATTGACTCTAGTGCAAGTGGGAGACTGAAGGAAATATGCCCTAGAGGCAATAATAAAGTTATTATTTATTTCCTTATTTCATGATAAATGTTTATTATTCATGCTAGAATTGTATTAACCGGAAACATAATACTTGTGTGAATACATAGACAAACAGAGTGTCACTAGTATGCCTCTACTTGACTAGCTCGTTGATCAAAGATGGTTATGTTTCCTAGCCATAGACATGAGTTGTCATTTGATCAACGGGATCACATCATTAGGAGAATGGTGTGATTGACTTGACCCATTCCGTTAGCTTAGCACACGATCGTTTAGTATTCTGCTATTGCTTTCTTCATGACTTATACATGTTCCTATGACTATGAGATTATGCAACTCCCATTTACCGGAGGAACACTTTGTGTGCTACCAAACGTCACAACGTAACTGGTTATAAAGGTGCTCTACAGGTGTCTCCAAAGGTACTTGTTGGGTTGGCGTATTTCGAGATTAGGATTTGTCACTCCGATTGTCGGAGAGGTATCTCTGGGCCCACTCGGTAATGCACATCACTTAAGCCTTGCAAGCATTGCAACTAATGAGTTAGTTGCGGGATGATGTATTACGGAACGAGTAAAGAGACTTGCCGGTAACGAGATTGAACTAGGTTTTAAGATACCGACGATCGAATCTCGGGCAAGTAACATACCGATGACAAAGGGAACAACGTATGTTGTTATGCGGTTTGACCGATAAAGATCTTCGTAGAATATGTGGGAGCCAATATGAGCATCCAGGTTCCGCTATTGGTTATTGACCGGAGACGTGTCTTGGTCATGTCTACATAGTTCTCGAACCCGTAGGGTCCGCACGCTTAAAGTTTCGATGACAGTTATATTATGAGTTTATATGTTTTGATGTACCGAAGGTAGTTCGGAGTCCCGGATGAGATCATGGACATGACGAGGAGTCTCGAAATGGTCGAGACATGAAGATTGATATATTATACGACTATATTCGGACACCGGAATGGTTCCGGGGGTTATCGGATATATACTGGAGTACCAGGAGGTTACCGGAACCCCCCGTGGGTTTAATGGGCCTACATGGGCCTTAGTGGAGAAGAGGAGAGGCGGCTAGGACAGGCCGCGCGCCCCCTCCCCCTCTAGTCCGAATTGGACAAGGAGGGGGGCGGCGCCCCCCTTTCCTTCCTCTCTCTCTCCTCTTTCCCCCTTCTCCTAATCCAACAAGGAAGGGAGGGAGTCCTACTCCCAGTGGGAGTAGGACTCCTCCTAGCGCGCCCCTCTCCTGGCCGGCCGCCTCTCCCCCCCCTTGCTCCTTTATATACGGGGGCAGGGGGCACCCCAAAGACACAACAATTGATCATTGATCTTTTAGCCGTGTGCGGTGCCCCCTCCACCATAGTCCACC
Organism: Triticum aestivum; assembly: GCF_018294505.1. Lineage (NCBI taxonomy): Eukaryota > Viridiplantae > Streptophyta > Magnoliopsida > Poales > Poaceae > Triticum > Triticum aestivum. The sequence goes on from NC_057811.1 coordinate 153,890,775, forward strand.
TCGATAATATCGTAGCGGTGCTGAGGCGAAGCCCTGCGTCGGTAGAACATCATCATCGTCACCACGCCATCATGCTGACGAAACTCTCCCTCAACACTCGGCTGGATCGGAGTTCCAGGGACGTCATCGGGCTGAACGTGTGCTGAACTCGGAGGTGTCGTGCGTTCGGTACTTGATCGGTCGGATCGTGAAGACGTACGACTACATCAACCGCGTTGTGCTAACGCTTCTGCTTTCGGTCTACGAGGGTACGTGGACACACTCTCTCCTCTCGTTGCTATGCATCACCATGATCTTGCGTGTGCGTAGGAATTTTTTTGAAATTACTATGTTCCCCAACAGCCGTGGCGTACCTTCGTCTCTAGAACGCCGGCTGCGGCACTTACATGTGCGCGAGTCACACTGCCCTCGCCTTCGGACTCTCCCACGGTGCCGCAACCCCGACCCCTCCGGCGCAGGCGCAACCTCCCACCCCCACCCCCCGCGTGCGCTTGTTGATACGTCTCCAACGTATCTACAATTTTTAATTGTTTCATGCTATTATATTATCACCTTTGTATGCTTTATATGCCATTTTATATTGTTTTTATCGACTAACCTATTAACTCAGTGTCCAGTGCCACTTCCTGTTTTCTACATGTTTTTGGTTTTTTCTAGGAAATCCATACCAAACAAAGTCCAAACACGATGAAACTTTTTAACGATATTTTCTAGATAGAAAGTGGCCCTAGAAGCTTCGGGAGAAGACCAGACAACCCACAAGGCGACCACAAGGCAAGGGCACGCCCTGGTGCCTTGTAGCCCCCCCTTGGCTCCGTTTTCCCTAATTCCTGGCCTATAAATTCCCATATATTCAGAAACCCCTGAGGCGAGACCCAAAAATAATTCTTTCGCCGCCGCAATCCTCTATTTTTTCGCTATCCCATTTGGAGCCCTGTTCCGGCATGCTGCCGGAGGGGGAAACCATTGGGGAGGCGATCTTCATCAACCTTGTTGCCTCCATGATGATCTGTGAATAGTTCCCACGGGACCTACGTGTCCATAGCAGTAGCTAGATGGCTTTCTCTCTCTTTTGATCTTCAATACAATGATCACATCTGAGATCAATCCGATGTAACTTATGTGGTGCATTTGTTGGGATCTGTTTTAGGTTATCGTCTAGGGAGAGTTGCCATGTGTTTATTCAGAAACATGGCAAGTAATGGGTTGTGGTTAAGAGGTACTTGTCATGTTCTTACTAAACAATATAATAAAGTGTTCAGGTACTGATTCAGAGAAAGTTGCCATGTTTGTATTCAGTGACATGGCAAGTAAATAGGTTGTTATCAAGAGGAAGTTGCCATGTTCTTATACAAATTGTGAGGATCAAAAACATTTGTTGTGATTGTGAACATTGACATGGCAACCGAAAATTCCAGATACACACTACACAAAATTTTTGTGGAATCTTAAACAAAGGAAACAAACGTTTGCACCAAAAAGCATTCTAAATCTAGGGTTCATACAAAAATGAACAAAACATGCGTTGTGGGTGAAGCCTTACACGGTCAAAAATCTCAACCCCGAGCCCAAGGCTTAGCTACACCGCAGGGACAACCCCCGGCGACAGGAACCGGCCTCCCATACCATTCAGACGCGGGTTTGCCATGGAACCGCCGTGGAAAACCCAGAGGAGCGGCGTGGAGCAGTGAGTATTCTTGCGACGCTGTGGGTGGAGCTTCCCGCGAGTGGAATGTCAACTGCGCGACGAGCCTATCTACACGGTGGGTACTCCCTGGCGACGGGAAACGAGATCCCGCACCCTTCCGCCGCGGATTCGCCATGGAACCACCGCGGGATCACAGAGAAGAAAGGGCGCCATCGAGGGGTTCGCAGGGTTAACTTTCCGCGGCTTCAAAGTCGACGCGATGGAGCGGCTGTGTGGACTCCCGGCAACGGGAACCGGCCTCCGAGACACTTCCACGGAGAGTCACCGCGGAATCGCCTCACTGTTGCCCAAAATTGCCACGAAGATGGGAGAAAACGGAGTGGAATGCGGGGTGGACGGGAAGTAAAGGCGACTGGGTGATTAAACGGCTACGTGCCGATATAACCGCGAGGCAGCGATCGTGGAGAGTGGCCGTTCGGGCAAGGCAAGCGGCGGTTCCACCGCACGTCGCCGCACGCTGACGTGGCACTCGAGCCAGGGGAGCAACGAAGTAAGATTCGTGCAACGAAAATGAATGGAGATCACTATCATTTAGGTTGTTAAATGGTAAAAACTGCAAAGATAAATTCAAGAAAAATAAAGGTTTTTCAGTGGCAGGAGCATATGCTCACATGGAAACATATGCTCCTGGTTTTCAAAATGTGTTTTAAAAATATTTTGAAATGTCACAGAATTCTGACAAAATGATTCCTGCGTACATCTCGACATTCCACATGCACACAAACTTGTTTCGCAGAAAACCGACAACTTATGTCACATGTAAAAAAGACAAAATTTGGTGTTAATAGGCTTTTCATGAGACATTTTTTTTTGTCTTTTTTACACAAGGCGTATAAAATGTCAGATTTTCACAAAATTTGGCGTGCGCACATACAATGATGAGATGTACACGTCAAATTTGTGTTCGGAATTTTTTGACATTTTGAAATATATTTTTCAGTGGCAGGAGCATATGCTCCCATGTGCCAAAGTGAATTTCGAAATAGCATCTTTATAGTTGACACGACTAAATGGAAATCATACCACAGCGGAGTTGAGTGATCATACGATGGATCGAGAAGCTCTAGGTGGATCGGGGCGAAGGGTCTAGTAAAATCTCCGCATGCCCTTCACTTTGATTAAATTGAGTGTTTCATTCACATCTTTACCTGACAAATTTACACAGTCCATATCTACAAACTGAACAAAACCATTAACATTAATCAGTATAACAGCGATAGGTTCTGTAACATGGCATGGAACACAGGTTAAGCTCGCACAAAATCAAACTTAGGGTCTCAGCCATTTGAGGCGCTCATTTGCAAGAAACAAGGTTGGTTGTATACAATTTCCAAAATTATGGGGATAGGACTGTTGAGCAAAGTAGCCTCCATTGTCTTTCCCATCAAGAGTAAAAGTGGCACTTTCCAGGCCCGGCACATACCGTACACTCATCGACTCCACCTGCAGCGTGCCTCAGGCAGTATTTGATGCGATCGCTCATAATATCCTGCAAAGCAACTTTTCCATTTTGATAAAAGAACTCGTAAACTTGCATCTTGTATAAAGAGGAGAATGCTTTAGTTGCTATCAATTCACCGACATTTTTCTAGAACAAACACTCAATGACTCTGAACCCTTCGTTAATAGTAGTACGTAGCAAACAAAATTCTACACTTCCTTTTCAACATTTCTATCCTGAAAAGTTGTAGCACATCATCAAAAGGGTGGCTGTTCCTATAGATCTACTTATAAAAAATATCACATTAGTTTGCTTTTCTACTAACGACAATTCTCATAAAAGATGGGCTACTGAATGCATAATTCAGTGTGACATAGATAATCTTGCACAATCCAGAGAATTAATTAGCACGTACCACCATAAGCTCATGTAATCCAAGAGGAGCCGTGATGATGTAGGGTACGCTTGAGTGCTCTTTAGAGGCTTCTGATGCTAAAGAAGGGATATCCTGAGAAAGACCAGTGCCAAATTGCATGAGAACTCATGTCTTACTGATGCGATATAAGCAATAGAATAGAACATAGGCACCGCTGACATCTTCCGTATTAAACATTTTAGAACTATCCATCCAGACAAAAAAAAAACGACAACATACTTGCTTCCAGTGTTGCCCAGGGGAAAGGAAATATGGACTGACAATAACGCGAGATGCTCCCTGCTGCACACATTTTCCAAATGCTTCCTTAATAGTAGGCTCAGCCAGCTCCTTCATTTTGTCAAAGCAAAAGTTTAGCAACTTCATGCATCTCAAAATGAAAAAATATCTCCAGATAAGAACTAACAGTGATATGATTCATTAGCACAAAAGCCTCCAGCTTTGAGTTCGAAAGAAAGATGCCTCCAGCCCATTAATTTAATATAACAAATAAATAACAATTGGAGAATGATGAAACAAATATCAATGAGATTTTGGTAATAGTAATACACCTTTCCGAGAAACCTCAAGAAAAAAGCATACAGGACAGTGGCTAAAAATATACGTTGGTAAATTATCGCTCATTAACAAAAGCATACAGGTATAGGCTGTAATGGAGGCCTGCATCAAGGGCAACTGTACTTCATTTTAATGAAGTTAATGTCGGTGATTAATCTAAACTGCCCTCCTGATGGTCAACTGAAAATGTGTGATTAATTTATAACAAGAGATCCAAGGAAACAGATGCTTATATTTTGACTGAACTAAACCCAATGTGCAAGCTAACTAAATGTACATGGACACTCCTAATAGAGAATAGTTAGACGAAAACAGGAATGCTTGTGCACAGCATATGTTTGACTTCATGTCTGACAGGCATTGGTAAGAATACAACATCTTTATACTAACTCAGAGTCACATTATTTGTCATGTCCTACATGTTTTTGTTCAAAAATAGAAAAAAATGATATTAGTGAAATGGAAAGAGAAGTCATTTATATCGGCTTGGCTATGAAAGTCACATTGTTTGTCTGGTCCCAAATATATTCATTCAAAACAAAAAACATTTTTTAAAGAAGCGAAAAAGATCTCATTTCTATTGGTTTAGCTATGAAATTAATTTCTTAAGTGAAAAGATTATCAAGACCAAGAAGTTGTGAAAGAAGTTTCTTGCAAAAAGGGTGCGGACACTGCCAAAGACGATCAGTGCCTGGTTAATTAGGACATGGCGTGTAGGCCAAAGAAGCTTGGAGGCCTCAGGATTCTTAACTTATGTCATACGAGCACAGCTGTGAAGGTTTGTTGGCTATCGCTACAGCGCACTGACATGACAAGGTCATGGAGAATCCTTCCTCTAGTTGCTGGTGCAGATGTTGCTATCTTACTCGCTGGAACCGATGTCCTAATTGAGTAATTGGGGATGGTAATTTCACGCGGTTTTGGCAGGATGCCTGGATCAACGGTTTTTCAGTTGCTGAGATCACACCAGACCTTCTCTCTGCTCTCCCTTTATCGATCCAGCAGAAAGGAACAGTGGCTGGGGCTTTGACCCTTGGTAGGTGGATCAACGATATCAAGGCCCTAACCTCCATTGCCAAGTTTATGCCAGTTCTGAACGTGCTGGGGGTACTCAAAGGGTTGACATTAATCTTCAAGTATCAGTACCTGGTCGTGGAGCCGGGATTCATCTGGAAAATACACATCCAGAACTGTCTATAAAGCCTTTTTTTTGGTCGCCATCGAGTCTCAGTATGCCAGAGTCATCCGGAAAGCCTGGGCATCCCTTAGTTGCAATATATTTATGTGGCTTCCTATCTGAAAGAGATGCTGGACTGCAGACCCCCTTGTGAAGCGTGGGTTACAGCACAACGAGACCCGTGTGTTCTGTCAGACTACGAGCAGAGACCTGGGCCATTTACTCATCAGGTGCGGCATCTTCAACATGATTTGGACCAGGGTACTGCAATGGTATGATACTTCAGCCAACGGTTGGAGCTCATTTTGAAGAATGGTGAATGGCATCCAGAGGCAGGCTGCGAACATGACCGAAGAAGCAGATTTGATAGCCTGGTAAAGCTGATTGCCAGAAATACGTTGAAGAGAAGGAATGGAAGAGTCTTCGAACAGGAGTATCACAGCTTTACAGCAGGTCTAGGACGACATCAGATCAAATACAGATCATGAATCACAGTTGGTGCAAAGTGAAATATCAAGGAAGACATACACAATTAGGGTCGTTTTTGGGGGTCACTAGCTACAGGTTTTTGCCCGCTTCTGTGTTGTAGTTGTTGTATCACTTTTTGGGGTTTCTTTTTCCCTGTTGCATTTCTGCTGGTGGTCATACCTTCTAGGCATTATAAAACTCTTTTCCCTAATTTATACATGCAGCTCTCCTACATGGTCTTGAAAAAAGAAATGATTTCTCCATATCCCGAGCTATTTCTTCATGCATGGAAATTGGTTACGACGTCGTATTTCTCAATCTAAGACAAGGCCATTGCAAGAAGTGAAATACTCCCTCCGTTCCAAATTAAATGAAGTTCTAGCTTTGTCCTATGTCAAACTTTTATAGGTATTGTCATGTGTATTGTCATGTAGCCTATGGGTAAAAGAAGTGCAACAGTGTGCAAACCTTCATAAATAGATACACAGGAACTCACTGGATATATCACTACTGCATAAAATCATGTCAGAGTTCTAAACGTGTGACTTTGTGACCAGTACAGGGTGCAATGCAGTACCTTAAAAAATAGTATCAACTCCATATGAATTAATTTGAAAAATTTGAAGTGATGAGTAAAATACTTTACTCAGTCTGCATCCTAAACATGCTCAATGATGGACAAGGAATTTAGACCCAGAAATACTATGGCAACTTGAACCCCAGATTGCGAGTTGACATAATTGTCAATAGTTTTTCCTTCACAAAATAATGGAAAGCTAATGATGCCAACAACTTTCACTTTGCTAATAAGGAAATTTCGAGCTACAAGCTTCAAGCAAAGCTTACTAAATTCATAATTTGCACCTCCTCGTTGAACAAATACATTTTCAGAAAAAACAACAATCAAAACATACCATGTGAGCAGGCTCAACAATCTTGTAGCAAGTCCTGGCCTTGAACATGCTAACAAAATCATCTGCAATTTTCAAGTGAGACTAATATAAGGTAGGCGTCGATATAAACACCAAAAAACTCACAAAAAATAATCAGTCCATTACGTAGCATGAGATTAGATTCTTGTCGACGTGACCCGTGATCAACTATGATCACACCATCATTCTCTCCCACTACACAATCATGTCCTACAGAAGTTTCAGGCCTAGACACAGAATTTGGTCTGAAATTTGTGGCCCAATGTCCACTACTTCTTCCAATTGGCACCAACTTTATAAAACCACGGTCATAATTCGCACTAGTGCTCCTAAAGCCAATAAACAAGAAATGGAGTTAAAAATGAATGCAACACAAGAGATAGGAAATGACAAAAAATTAATGGAGGCCGGTAAATTAATAAGAGCCATCAGGAAAGAAATACCTTAAAGAATATTTGTTTATTGAATTTGCAGTGAAGGGTTGTAAGGAGAGCGACATAGGGTGCATAGACATATTGGAGCACCCACTGTTATTCTTAAGGTAACAATAGGATCTTGAAGGAAATGCAGAAACTCAACTTAATAGGCCCTTCTCCGTAAGATAACTTTCAGACGGGACAACAATATTCCTGATCAGAGCATGCTCATTAGACATTGCAAAATGCAAGAAAAAAAATCTCTGGTACAAACTAAAGGCTCAGCAGTCCCTGCATTTTCCATATAAGCAGATCCACTTCCATTTGGAAAAATTAATAAGTACATGTACTTAGTGGCATTTAATTTGAAATTGGTTCCACTAGTAGCTAGGGCTCAACCTATGCACACAAACTTTATTTTATTAGAATTTAAGTAGAAATATAACTATCATGAAAGTAGGGTTTAAATCAAACCATTGTTAAATAAGAAATAGGAATCTTACTATTATCGGTGAGCAGACTCCGGACCAAAATCTAAGCACTGATAGCTACCCCAAAAAAATAGATCATGCCAAGGCATAGAAAATATGGCTCGATTGCCCAATGAATGTAGAATTTAAACGCAATGCTTAACGATCCAACAAAAATAGATAAAACCATGACAAAAACTACAGATTGTAGTGTCGAGATACGAAAGAGTACCAAATCAGTGGTTTGATTCATCTATGCCTCCCACGACCTGATCAACAGTGGAAGGAAGGCAATACCTTCAAGACATCAAAAATATAATTTCATAAGAAAAGGCATAAACATCAAGTGAAATAATTAATCATTGATACAAATATGAAAGCCTCCACTACGACGAGGTCAAACTCCTTTGAGAGACCTATAGGCTTGAAAACGATAAAAGGAAATGAATTTGAGTTCAATTCAGTACATACGCATCTTCTATCTCAATTCATTTTAACTTCAATGCCCCAATTTAGACGCATCTTCTCTTTCTGTTCACTATAATTTCAATGCACCAATTTAGAAATTACCTGGTCAAGAATTTACCCGGGGCGAAGCGAAGCAGCAGCCTGGCTGCGGCACGTCGCCGCGTTGGCGAGAAGCAGTGGGGCGCAGAGCAGCTGCGGGAGTAGGCGTTCCTCGGCCTCGGCGGCGCAGCGGAGGCAGGGGCCGACGGCCGAGGCCGGGGAGCACCGCCGAGACCGAGGGGGAACGGTGCGGTCGCGGTCTCGCGGAGCAGCCAGCAGACGGGACTGCGGGGGAACGGGGAGCTGGGCTGTAGGCTGTAGGCTGTAGCAGCAGTCGCACGGGAGAGGCCGGAGTAAATTGCAGAAAACACTACTGTTTCTAAAAAAAAAAACAGAAAACACTACTCTATTTTTTTTTCAGAAAACAACACATCTTGTGTAATCTATTTGCAAAAATCACTGATCGGCGGATCTCGTTCTGTTAAATGAGTTTATGTCAGATGGGCCCATTTTTTGTCTACATGGCCAAATGAGCCGTCCCGACCGCCATTAGACGGCGTTAGACGACGCCATTCACACCAAGTCCATTTCCCCTCCTCTTCGCGCCGCTTCATCGTTTTTCTCTTCCCGCTCCCCGCTCTCCCCCCCCCCTCAGTCCACTCCAGAGATGGCGACTCCGGTGAAACCAGGTGGTGGCGTAGGCGACGTGGATCCCGAGCTAGGCGAGTTTTGCGGGAGCTCGAACCCTAGCAAACCGGCGGAGACAGTGTTGCAGCGGTATTTGGTCGAATACACGGGGTGAGAGCGTTTGCCGCGGCGGTGAAGGCCAATCCGACGGGAATTCACCACCTCGCTTCATCCTTCGGCGGCGTCTAGTGATATTTCTCCCCCCTTTCCCCTTCCCCATCTCCTTTCTCTACGGCTTTGACTAGGGTTAGGGTTATTGTTGTTGTTATAGTCGAATAGTGTTATTATTATAGTTCGGTGTTGTTCAATGCTATGATATGCATATTGTTCAATTTATACACTGGTTGTGAGTGATTTAGTTCAAATTAGGTGTGCTGTGTCAAATTAGTTGTTGTTGAATGCTAGGGTTAGTGTACTATGTGTCAAATTAGATGTTGTTGAATGGTAGGTTTAGTTGTACTTAAGCATTTATGTTGCATTGCTTTGTATTGCACTGCTTTTTAATTGAGCAAAGCTTTGTATTGCTCTGTTTTTTGTTGTTCCTTTTTAATTAAGCAAACCTTTGTATTGCATTGCAATGATATGTTTCATTTGTTTTATACAGTTTTAGTTAAGCACTTATATTGCACTGTTATGTTGTTTTTATTATTTGCAGTCTGGATGATGAGATTTGGGAATTGAGAATGCATTTTCATGACAGAGACAATCTTGAGAGAACTATGATGTTGTCATACATCACATTTTACAACCTAGTAGCACTAATAGAGACAGAAGGATGTGGTTTGAGAGATTACATGTACTATGTCAGGGATCTTGGCCTAGGGATTGAATGAATGGAAGAAATAGATGATGATGGTAAGCTGGAGGAAATTCTAGGCCACATAGTCATGCAGAAGCAGAAGATATTGAATGTGATAATTGTTAGGGCCAGTTCTCCCAAACCTGCAGATATAAACAACAGTGCCAATGTTATTGAGGAGCAGATCCCTCTAGAAGAAATTGGAAAGACCCAACTGTATCAGATAGACGATGAAGGAGTCTTGTTCAATGCACAACATATAGATGTAGCAGCAGAAAATTCAGATGCGGCGGCAAAATAGGAGCCAATGCCAATAAAATTTCAAACACGGTGGAGCACAAACATTATGAGCCTGGAGCTTGCTTTAGGTGATGTAGAAGTGGAAGAAGATCATGTAACAAAAAATTCATAGGAGCAAGTGCAAATAGAAAAAATATGGAGGAGACAAGGAGAAAGGAAATTGAAATGTTTAGGAAGAATAAGAAACAAAAAGAGAAGGGCGCTTCTTTGAAAAGGAAAGCTGTAGTTATGGACAATGAAGAGGATAGCGATGATGATAATTTTCTAGAATATGGTGATACCCTTGCTAGGCTTGAGGATATGAAAAGACAGAGGGGTGATCCACTATTTCATTTTTAAGAGGAGACAGATGTTGAAATGTATGAGACAGAGGAGGAGGAGGAGGAGGAGGAGGAACTGTATAAGCCAGAAGGTGAAGAAGAGGATGAAGAGGAGCAAGAGGAGGAGGAATTGGAGGAAGCGGAAGAAAAGGAGGAGGCTGGACAAGATCTGCAAAAGAAGAAAAAGGCCGAGAGACACAAAAAAGTCCCAACAAGCAAAGCACATGCAAGTACAGATCACTTGCTTGAGGAGGAATGGACACCTTCATCTGACGAGGACAAGAAATCATTAGACTTGGGTCTGGAAGATGATGATGGGGCTGAGGCATTGCCATATGTGTTGCCCAATGGTAGGAAGACCAGATCAAAGAAGATGAAGCCAAGGACCTGGTATGATGAGGAGAGAGCGCACCCACAGGATCAATCTGTGAAGCATCTTTGCTTCATTGATGTGTACCAGTTCAAAAGTGCACTTCAAGCTCAGCATATTTCACAGAACAAGAACTTTGAGTACCATAGAAATTGCAATGATAGGATTATAGCATAGTGCATAGATGAAAGATGCCTTTTTATATAGCAGCTTCTCAGATTGCAAATGAGAAGACATTTACCATCAGGAAGCAGTATTTCGTGCACACATGCCCTTCTGTGTCAGAGAACACCAAAGTCACTGCCAAATGGGTTGCAAAGCATTGTGAGGAGGCAATTAGGAATGACCCATGCATAACAATCACAACAATCATGAACACTGCAAATAGCAAGTATGGAGTGGAGATATCAACCCACATGGCTTACAGGGCTAAGAGGGCAGCTAAGAAAGTTGTTTTAGGAGATCAGAAGGCCCAGTACACCAGGATTAGGGATTACTTGCAGGTTGTGCTAGATACTAATACAGGTTCTAGATGTATAGTTACAACAAAATATCCGAAGGAGCATCAAAGCAAGAACCCTAGGTTTCATGGGTTGTTCATCTGCCTAAATGGATGCAAAGAAGGGTTTCTTAGTGGCTGCAAAACCATTCATAGGTAATCCCCCTATATTGTTGTTTGTATAACCAGTATGTGCTTTCATCTACTTATTATTTATGCTTTCATTAACTTATTATAGGTGTGGATGGGTGCTTCATAAAGCTCACTACTGGTCAACAAATTTGTAATTGTTGCTGGTATTGAAAGAGATAGGAACCATAATACATTTCCCATTGCTTTTGGAATTGTTGACAAGGAGGCCACTGGTTCCTAGACATGGTTCCTATATCAGTTGAGGGTAGCAATTTGTGCACAATCAAGGAAGTTTGGTTACTACACAATCATTTCTGACAGGGAGAAGGTAATAGATTTCCCTTGTGGTTATTTTACTTTCTGCTAGTTACTTTCATTTAGTTGTAGTTATTAAATCACAATTAATTAGTTGTATTTAATTTCATACAGGGCCTTCTAAAATGTCATAAACAAAGTCTGCCCTAATTGCCCGCAAGGATTTTTCCTTAGACGTATTTACCAGAACTTTCAAAATGTTGGGTTTAGAGGACCAGAATTTAAAAAAATACATGGATGCAGGTATTTACTCATATACTGAGCATGGTTTTCAAGTTGCAATGGAAGAGTTAAAGAGTGAGAGTGAGGCAGCTTGGCCATGGCTTAGTAAAATACCTAAACACACTTGGGCTAGACATGCCATGGATTTGAACTACAAAACAAACTTAGTTGTCAACAAATTAAGTGAGGTTTTCAACAAGTAGGCTCTAGATGTCAGGGCTAAGCCAACAAGGACCATAGTTAATGGAAAAAGAACTAAGTTAAAGGTCAATTTTGATGCAAATAGAACCAAAACTGACACTGTCATATGGGAGATTTGTCCAACATATGGTGAGAAATTGGAGGAAGCAAAGAAGTGGTCTAGGAACTGCCAATCTTTGATGTCTGGCCCACATATTTACCAAGTGACAAGTGGAGAGAGAACTTATGCACTTAACCTGAAACATAGGACTTGTGGCTATAGGAAGTGGGATATGACAGCTGCGCCTTGCAACCATGTTGTTTCTGCCATACACAATGCTAAGCTTCAGCCAGAGGACTTTGTTCATGATTTTTTCTAAACTACAAGGCAGCTTATAGTCCCATAATATATCATGTACCTGGCCCTGACATGTGGCCCAGGACAGATAGTGTGGACGTTGAGCCTCCAATTTTCAAAGAACACAAGGGTAGAGCACAAACTAAGAGGATAAAGGGGCAATATGAGAAGCCAACTCTTAAAGACACTTCAATGATGGCCTCAAATTACTTGCTCTAATTGCAACAAGGTGGCCCATAGATACACCAGTTGCCATGATGCTTTGAAGCTTGCACTCGCCATGAGAAAGAACAAGCATCGGGTAACTAACATGCTAATAATAGTCTTAATTTTCTTGATACATGTTCTTTGTTTTGTTCATAACCAGCTTACTAATCTTCAATTACTTTGCAACCAAGCACCAGCTCTTACCCACCTGATGCTAGTGCTACACCAGCACCAGCAAGGACTGCAACCTCTGCTACTGCTAGTGCCACACCAACACCAGCAAGGACTGCAACCTCTGCCACTGCAAGTGCTGCACCACCAAAGAGGGTATCCTCTGCTGCTACACCAGCAAGGAGGGCATAATCTGCTGCAACCATGTTGTTTCTGCCATACACAATGCTAAGCTTCAGCCAGAGGACTTTGTTCATGCACTACTGCAGGATGCTGCTAACGCGACACCATGATCAGAGACCCTTCGACGAAACTGTGTGCGATGCCATAATCGCAAACGGTGGTGTAAAAAACCGTCAAAAAAGGTGCAAAACGTTTGTGATGGAGGATGCATCAAACACGGTTCAGATTTTAGTTGCGTGTGTGATTCAGGGCATACGGTTTAGTTAAATTAACCGTTTTTGATGAGGAGGAACAAAAGAAACATGCAGCCAGATGAAGTTGTGTGCGATGTACAGCATACGGTTCACTCGGATGAACTGTTTGTGATTAGGCAACACAAAAGAAACGGTCAGCCAGATGAAGGTGTGTGCGATATACGGCATGCGTTTCACTCGAATGAACTGTTTGCGTTGACATAAGAGAACAGAAACGGTTCAACTTAACAAGACGTGTGTGTTGTGCGATGGGATTGCATACAGAACAACAACATACACACACACACACACACACTTATAAGGACATGCTTGCATAACCAAATTAAACATCCACTTACATAGCTGGCTACTACAACCATGGCATTTGCACACACCAAAGTAAACTATTACATGCATAATTACATAGGTGGCTACTACACACATGACATTTCCACACACCAATAAAGTAAATTATATATTACATGCATGATTAACTAGCATAAATGATCATCTGATCATCATCTAGTTCTTGTGACGCTTGCTCTGCTTGTGGCTCGATCCGGTCTCATCGATTTGGGTAACGAGGCACTTCCTCATGTCAACGATCCGCCTGTGTATCTTGTAGCATGTGTACACTGGTGCGCGTCGGTCCTAAACAAACGGTTTAAAACCCCTTTCCGCGACGGCATTTGGAACCGTCGCTAAGTGAGTGTGGGCGATAGGGGGGGTCCTTCCCACACGACCCAGAAACCGTCGGGGATAGGGCCCCTACAGTACTCCTACTCGTTTCTACTCGCATTGCCATTGCAGTCGGTATTATGTGGTGCTATGTTTATGATGCGCGGCCCATCACAAACGGTTCACTATTATAGAACGTGTATGATGTGTGGCCCATCACAAACGGTTCACCGTTAAGAAGATTAGCTAATCGTCATACGAGTGTCGGACAGGATTACGAAACGTTGGACCGTCGTAACATCGTCGTACACGACAACTATCGCACACGCTATTCTGTGCTGCAACATTTACGATGCATACTTCATCAGAAACAGATCATGGTTGCGAATCGTGTACGATAAGGCAACTAACACGAACGTTTAGTTTGCCCGCACCGTTTGTGATATTGTCTGACATCACACACGCTTTGCAAACGGCAACTGTGTGCATGCTTGCACACGTTTCCTCTCTGTGAACCGTCTCGGATTATGGTGCATATCGCAAACGTATGTGTTTTACCAACCGTGTGTGCCGTAACAACCTGGAGAGCGTAATTTCACCGTAATTTAATTGTTGCTTTTCCAAATTGTACCGGATTTGGATTTGAATTTGAAGGTATGCTACAGCTTTATTCATATCCATCAGGTTCAAACAACCAATGCATTATTCGATTCATAGGTACATATGTTCAAGAATTACATAAGAACCAAATAAAGAATGATGAACCACAGTTGTATACTTGTACTATTAAAGACGGTAAAGAAAGAGGCGAAATATACTCTGGTTGCTGAACAAGGTGAAGCGGAATGCCCATATTGTGCCCTCCTCCATGCAGAAGGCACGCACGACTATAGTCCAACCCCTTGTGATGGCCAACCACCCATCCTTCACGGTCTTCATGAAAACATCTAGATAATCATCGTGTTCTGGTAGAAATACTTTAACCTTTGCATGCCCAGCAATCATGTAGTTTGAGAGGTAATCTTGAGTAAACTGCTTTGGCAACCACTGCAAAGGAATAAGATTTCAGACATTGTCATCTAACACAACTCATTATGGGCAGTACAAAGAAGGCTGCAGAGTTCTTACTTACCATCCTGCAGTTCGTTGTTGTCTTGGATAAAGTGTAAACAAATAGTTTAATTGCCATCTTTGGACCCATTTTACTAACAATCTTTATCAGCTTCCTCACTTGATGCTGGTTCATTGATATCTCATTGCCCCATACGCAGAAAGGGTCGAAACGCGGATCTTTACCAATGACATATGAACCTAAAAGCAGCAAGTTAATATTAGAAGCTAAACATCAATTGCACAATGATGTAGTACAACACTCTTTTATAATATGTCTATATACATCCGTATGTGGTAGTCCATTTGAAATCTCTGAAAAGACAATTAGGAACGGAGGGAGTATCTTATAACATCCAATATACTCACATATTAGATGAATTAACATCTTATATTATGGGCCAGAAGGAGTTTAGTTCATTCTTAAAAATTATCAGCTACTGTGTCCACGGGTTACAGTTAGTTTGAGCTAGTCCGAGCTCAAATAGCCCTAAAGTATATCTAAACATGAGGGCTAGTTTGAGCTAGTTGCATCTATAACCCACCCAAAAAAACTAGTATCCAACCCAAGAGGTGCTAATTGGAGCTAGTTCTCCTAGTGCATTTATTGTCAATCTAACCCTGCCATCCAAACAACTCTTTGGATGGAGTTAGTTCAGGGTTAGTAATGAGCTAGAAACTAACTCTAACCTCTAGCTAAGTTGAGTATCAAAACAGGGTTGTGTTGTTGCTGTTGCTGCTGCTGCTCTTCTACGTATATCTAGACATCATTAGAACATTAATGTAACACTCTTCCTTGTTGCTATGTAGCCTAGGATTGCATATTTAGACATTAAGTACAGTGCATGTTGCTATGTAGCCTCAGATATATTACATATGGCCGTAGTTAACCTAAGGAAAATGGGTTGCAGATATATTCAGTTAAAAGTCCGATTCACCGATTAGTCCCTTATCAGCCGCCGGCCTATATGGTACCAGCTACGGATATCCTGAACAGTGAGCAGATATAAGCCATGGGATGAAACTAACCTCGATGGAAAACAGCAGTCGTTCCCAAAATTGTCCTGTGTAGGTACATCAAGAAGCATGTTAAGCACAACAGACTAAACATCAACCAAAATTACACATGGCAGACAAAATCATCTTCAAAAGATAGCTTCAGTGTGCAGGTTTAAGCACGTTAGTAAAGCAAAACAAGTGGAAAGGTGTGCTAGCTGCAACAGGCCTAACATTTAACAACAAGCAAACATGGTCATTCAAACTGGTATTGTGCCGGTCTAAGTACACTGGTTATGGTTAAATAAAAATGGAAAGGCGTGTTAACTACAGGATGCAGCAACCAAATGTAGCCATTCATAGTGGTATTATTGAAACCGGTACTGATGAAATTGAACTGCATAGTTCATACTTGCACATATAGAACATCACGTTGTGAATAACTGGAATAAACAAGGCATACTACGAACAACCAAAGATAGCATTTGAAACTGAACATATGCTAACTACAGACAACTGAACAATCAAAAAACTTTAAAAGAGGCATATGCTAGCTATAACAGGCTTAACAGCAAGCAAATATATGCATTCCTATCGGTATGTTTAAAACTGGATTGATGAAATGTACTGCAAAGTAAATAATTGCACATATAGAGCATCACATTGTGAACAACTGAAATAAACAAATCATGGGTTTCCTCACTTGTCACAGATGGGCTCGTTCCCGTGGGAAGAGCACGGACCCTGGATGCGCTCCATGTTGTCGCAGATGGGCTCCTCCCCCTTGGAAGAGCACGACTGTAGGGTGCCCTCCCTGATGTCGCAGACAGGCGCTTTCCCCTTGGAAGAGCAGATGGACTCTTTCCCCTTGGAAGAGCCGGAGAGGGTGCCCTCCTCGTGGTCACCGTCGATGAGGTCTGACTTGGAAGCTGTGGATCCCAAGCCAGCGTCGCAGAACATGTCCTTCAGAAATGACAAAAGGGGCTCGATGGCGATGTAGAATCGCAAATTGTTGACAGCGAGCCAGAGGAGATCAGCGGCGGGGCCATGGATGAGATCGACAGCGGTTGAACCCGAGGGGTTGGGGGTGGGCCACTTAACCTGTGACACAGCCCGCCTCAAGGAGTCGCTGTGGATGACCTCGATGTCGTAGCCGGCGGATGAGACATGCCACATACTCTAGCCCGCTGCTTGAGTGCCTACCGCCAGTAATGGTCGTCAGCTTCCTCGGCGACGTCGGGCAAAGAGACCGCTATACACCTCGAGCACCACGGGAAGCGTAGCCGGGCTTAGGCTGCGACGCTCTGCAGTGGGGGATGGGGATGGGGATTTGTGGGAAAGGGGGCGTTTGGCAGGTGTCATCTAAGAAACTCAGGGCGGCCTGGGTATGGAGATCGGTGGGTAAGCTACACGGGCAAACTGGCAGATATTGACAATGGAAGCCTTGGCCTTGCGGCGGCGGGGACTTTGCTAGGGTTTCGAGCGAGGGAGGATGTGTGTGTGTGTGCGCGCGCGCATGCCCGAGGAGGTTTTGGTGTGTGTGTGTGTGTGTGTGTGTGTGTGGAGGGGGGCGCGGGGTGTTTGTCATGGTACTAAGAATGACAGTAGAATAGGGGGTAAGTATGGAGAGGCAAGATCCTAGCTATGGTGAAGTTGTACACACGAGTTTTACGAGTTCAGGCCCTTCTCGGAAGAAGTAACAGCCCTACGTCTCGGAGCCCGGAGGCGGTTGACTGGATTACGTATGTGCGTGTTTACAGGGGTGCGAACCCTTGTCCCAGAGGAGGGGGGTGGCTTATATAGAGTGCGCCAGGACCCCAGCTCCCCTCCATTACACAGGGTTCAATGTACATAAAGAGAGAGCGTTACAGGTAACGTCCATAATAAAGTGCTATAAATGATCATTAAGTATATGAGTAAATGCTCGACCGTTGCTGCGCGGAGTGGCTTTAGGTCTTCTGCACGTCGATGGTTTATTGGTCGAGTGACCTAAACAAGGAGGGGTCTCTGAGCGAATGGTAGGTCGAGTGGATTGCACTCGACACCTTTGTTGGGCCCCCTCTATTTACTCTTGAACTTCTTTGATTCTAGGACAAGGACCTTAGGTAGGACGTATAGGTCAGGCCTATTACCCTACCCCAGGTCCATGTCCTCATCATTAGCCCCCGAATGGATTGAGGTCCGAGTGAAAAGAAGGTTGAAGTTGACCTTGCTTTGACTCTTGCTTTCATCTCCAAATGGAGGCCAGTTGTTGGAACTTCGGCTTCGTTTAAGTCGCCTTGGTCGATTCAGAAATTGCCGACTGGTTTTTATAAGGTCACCCGTCGAGTGTTATCCTTGACATGGAATCTTTGGCATGATCGGTTGTAGAGGATCCCGGATTTCACGGGATTCGAAATTTTGGTGGAAGCGCTCCAGGTGGAGCGCGCCGTGGTAAGCGGAGTAGATAAATAGGACGTTTCGATTTCCGTGCCACCTTTTTCGCCACGTATCCCGTGTGCGACTGTTAAGGGATTTGACAGGATCGCCCGGGCCCGCGCATCAGCCACTCGGAAGTAGGCCTTTAAAAGCGGCGAGGTCGAGGCGTCCGCACTGTGCGTGCCCATTCTCCTTCTTCTTCCTATTGCTCCTTCACCTCATTCAGCTTCTCCACTCTCGACGCCGCTGCTCCGCCGCCATGGGGAAGGAGAAAACGGCGGCGCTGGAACGCGCGAAGAAGGTGACGGGGGCGGCGAAAAGCAAGAAGGCGAATCGGGGATCTTCATCGCGCTCGGGGCTGCCGTTGGGTTGGATCCAGGGAGATTGGATCCGATCCTCACTTTGGCAGGAAGACTTGGACGAAATGGCCGAGTTAGGGCTGATCGTCCATGAGTCTGTGCAGCTGCCGGAGGGGGAAACGGAGCCGCAGCCGCGACCGGGTGAGTGTGTTCTGCTCGCCACTCATGTCGACCGCGGCTTCTCGCTTCCTCCACACCCCTTCTTTCGAGTTTTCTTGAATTTCTTCGGGGCTCAACTCCATCATTTTACTCCCAACACCATCACATACCTTGCTGCATTCGTATCCATGTGCGAGAATTTCCTGGGGTGTCGACCGCACTGGGGTCTTTTCAAGCACATTTTCACCATCCGCTCCCAAACAGTGAAGAAAGCGAACTCGAACGACGAGAAAACCCATTTTATCCAGATGTGTGGGGGTCTGGGTATCCAGAAGAGGAAGAGGAGTTCCTTCCCTTCGATGACTCTTCCTGAGTCGGTCAGGGGCTGGCAGTCGACCTGGTTCTACTACCAGGATATCATGACCCCAGGCCAGTCGACTGGACTTCCCCCTTTCTCTTTTGATCGTGTTCAGACTCCATCTTCGTTGAAAGTGACCGCCGCGGAGAAGGCGGAGACGGGCATGCTGGTCGAGAGAGTAGTTCAACTGATCAACCAAGGTGTCACCAGCATGGATCTGCTGGAGGTGTTCCTCACTCGGCGCATTCAACCACTCCAAGCTCGTGACCACTCCATGTGGATGTACTCCGGGGCTGGCGACACCTCTCGGGTTCATCCGGAGGAGGTGACGGCCAAAACAGTGGCCCAGTGGCTGAGGGGCATCACCGGGAACAAGGACAACCCCAGGGGCGCCAGGAGAGTCAACCCTTACAGCGACAGCAACTAGCCAGACAAGGTTTGGCCACTACAACTGATTGAATTTGGATGTGTTTTCTGACTGTTTGTTGATCCGACTGATCTCCACTCGGCTCCTTGTTTTGTAGATTTACACAGAGATGTACTCAATGCCCAATGGCGAACAAGCTCTGGAGCAGGACCATGAGGGCGAGGACAGCACGGAGGAGAGCGGCGAGTGGGAGTCACCAGCCGACGATGATGAAGATGAGAGCGATGAGTCGAACGATGAGGAGGTAGCCGACTCACCACCTCGTTCCGAACGTCGATCCAAGCAGCACCATGATCCCGCGGGCAGGCGCGGCAAGGCTGTGGCCTCGAGCGCTCCATCTCAAAAGCGCGCTCAGTCTTCGACTCCAGAATTGGCTGAGAAGGTCACCAAGCAGCCCAAGATCAATCCTTCGAAGGCTCGGAAGACCTTGCCTAGAATCAAGATGGACGTTCCTGTTGCTTCTGGGTAAATGTTCTTCCCGTATTTTCTTGTTTCGACCGATTCTCTTGTACTGACCGAGTGGATGATGAACCTTTACAGCCCGGCCTCGGCCGCGACTGATATGGATATCGACTGATATGGATATGGATTGTTCGAGTCGGGTAGAATCTCAAGACTGCTCGTGATGAAGTAGCTGCCATGGGAGGTAACCAATCGTCAACTGTCTATCTCACTGCTGGCACTTTTCCTTTCCATTTTTTGAACTGAGTGACTCCACTCGAGCAGATGTATGTAGTGAAAACCGTCAACTCCAAGCCCGTCTGAAGAATGTTATTTCTTTAGAGAAAATGAAGCAGGCTTTGGAGAAGAAGGACCTGGATCTTGCTGCTGCACAGAAGGAAGCGCGAGAGAAAACGGCGCTTGCTGACAAGAAGCTTGCTTCAGTCGGCAAGTTAGAAGAAGAGAACTCCAAACTGAAGACTGCTATTTCTGACGCCAATCGGGAGGTCGAGCGACTGAAGAAAGACAAGGACAAGCTGACTACCGAGCTTGGGAGCCTCAAGGCCAAGAAGGGCGAGTTGATGTCTTATCTGGGCCAGCTTGCTGCAAAGCTGGTCTTAAAACTTGAAGGTACTGATGATTGACTGACTTATTACGATCGACTGTCAGGCCTGATTATATCATCGACTCACCATTTACTCAACTGTGCAGAGCTTTGCCAAGACTTTGAAGCGGAAACTGGGCGGGTCGAGACGGGTCTCCATCCCATAAATTGTCCAGTCAAGGATGATGTTGCGATGAATGTGCTGCGGTTGGAATCTCGCATGGACAACGCGATTGCTTATCTTGCCCGCCTGAAGGTAGCGATGACTCAGGTTGACGCTGAACTCTGGCCTCAGGCGGAACTGTCTCAAGTCCTCGAGTCTCTGATGGCTCGACTGAATCAAATACCTGACCGAGTGCAAGAATGGAAGAAGTCATCTGCTCGTTGTGGCGCTGATGTCGCGTTGTCCCTGGTCCGAGTGCACTGCAAAGACGTCAAAGAAGACAAGCTGGCGGAGCTCAAGGTTGCTAACACAAAGAGGCACACTTTCCAGTCCTTCATGGACACTTTCCTTGACGCCGCCACTCGCATTGCAGACAGCATCGACCTCGACAGTTTCTGCGACCCAGCCAGTCCTTCTCCTTCTGCGTGACCGAGAAACATTATGCTCCACCTTTATTTGCCTCGGAATGCCGAGTGATTGTGTAATCATTAAACTTCTTCGGGCTTGATGCCCGAATACTTTTGATCCGTCGTCCGGAACTTTAGGATTTATCTGAACTTGGTTTATCTCTGAATATGCTTGTGTTTTCCTTCAAGTGGAATTTGCTCTTCACTCGGAATAATCTTTGTACTTGAGATGCAGCTATTGTACTTATGGCGCAGCTCCGAGGAGAAGGTTGCAGTCGACCTGCACCACGCTGTCCTTGTGGATAAGGATGGAGCGTACGTTGTACTTGTGGCGTAGCTCTGGGGAGAAGGTTGTAGTCGACCTGCACCTCGCCGTCCTTACAGATAGGGATGGAGCGTACGTTGTACTTGTGGCGCAGCTCTGAGGAGAAGGTTGTAGTCGACCTGCACCTCACCGTCCTTGCAGATAAGGATGGAGCGTAATTGTACTTGTGGCGCAGTTTCGAGGAGAAGGTTGCAGTCGACCTGCACCTCGCCGTCCTTGCGGATAGGGATGTGTTTCAAACTTAGGCGAGTACGGGACTGCAGCTAAGCCTCCTGAGTGGGAGGGTTGCTCACCACTCGGTAGGAGTTTTTAAACTTAGGCAAGTACTGGACTGCAGCTAAGCCTCCGAGTGGGAGGGTTGCTCGCCACTCGGTAGGATTTTTCAAACTTAGGCGAGTACTGACTGCAGCTAAGCCCCCGAGTGGGAGGGTTGCTCACCACTCGGTAGGATTTTTAAAACTTAGGAGAGTTCTGGACTGCAGCTAAGTTCCCGAGTGAGAGGCTTGCTCACCACTCGGTAGGATTTTTCAAACTTAGGCGAGTACTGGACTGTAGCTAAGCCCCCGAGTGAGAGGCTTGCTCACCACTCGGTAGGATTTTTCAAACTTAGGCGAGTACTGGACTGCAGCTAAGCCCCCGAGTGAGAGGCTTTCTCACCACTCGGTAGGATTTTATAAACTTAGGCGAAACGGATTTTCGCGGCTAAGCCCCCGAGTGAGAGGCTTGCTCACCACTCGGTAGGATTTTATAAACTTAGGCGAAACGAATTCGCGGCTAAGCCCCCGAGTGAGAGGCTTGCTGACCACTCGGTAGGATTTTATAAACTTAGGCGAAACGGATTCGCGGCTAAGCCCCCGAGTGAGAGGCTTGCTCACCACTCGGTAGGATTTTATAAGCTTAGGCGAAACGGATTCGCGGCTAAGCCCCCGAGTGAGAGGCTTGCTCACCACTCGGTAGGATTTTATAAACTTAGGCGAAACGGATTCGCGGCTAAGTCACCCACTGGGGGATTTCAGACACAAGTAAGAGCAGCGACAATCATTTTTAGAAGACTGTAAAACTCTTGTCTCTAATAAACAAACTACAAAGGTATTTCTTATTACAACTCAATAGAATGAGCGCTTAAGTATAAAAAGGGGCGGAGCAGTATAACGCCCACGATGCGGCTATATCTCTCACGTGTCGAGGCACGACTTAGAGGCATAACCGCATAGTGGTTTTGTCGCAAGAAGGGTCATCTTCACACAATCCCATGTAATGAACAAGAATGGGATAAAGAGTTGGCTTACAATCGCCACTTCACACAATACATAAATATCATTCATACATCATCCAAAATACAATCATATAGACCGACTACGGTCAAAATCCAGATGAAAATAAGACAACCCCAAATGCTAGATCCCCGATCGTCCCAACTGGGCTCCACTACTGATCATCAGGAAAAGACACATAGTAACGACCACGTTCCTCGTCGAACTCCCACTTGAGATCGACGCCATCATCTGCACTGGCATCGTCGGCACCTGCAACTGGTTTTGGAAGTATCTGTGAGTCACGGGGACTCAGCAATCTCACACCCGCGAGATCAAGACTATTTAAGCTTAAGGGGAAATGGTGCAAAGAGGTGGAGCTGCAGCGGCAAAAGCATATATGGTGGCTAACTTGCGCAAATGAGAGCGAGAAGAGAAGCAATGGAACGGACGTCATCTAGCAATGACCAAGAAGAGGTCCTGAACACCTACTTACGTCATACATAACACAGACCGTGTTCACTTCCCGGACTCCGCCGAGAAGAGACCATCACGGCTACACACGCACTTGGTGTATTTTAATTGGGTCAAGTGACAAGTTATCTACAACCGGACATTAACAAATCCCATCTGCCTCATAACCGCGGGCACGGCTTTCGAAAGATAATACCCTGCAGGGGTGTCCCAACTTAGCCCATCATAAGCTCTCACGGTCAACGAAGGATAAACCTTCTCCCGGAAAGACCCGATCAGTCTCGGAATCCCGGTTTACAAGACATCTCGACAATGGTAAAACAAGACCAGCAAAGCCTCCCGAATGTGCCGACAAATCCCGATAGGAGCTGCACATATCTCGTTCTCAGGGCACACCGGATTGTCCAAGCTTCCGATAGGCCAGACCAGAGTTGCCCCTGGTGGCCACCGGCGACTGACAGTTTGGACCAATACTCAGAGGAGCACTGGCCCGGGGGTTTAAAATAAAGATGACCCTCGGGCTCTAGAAAACCCGGGGGAAAAAGGTATAGGTCGCAAATGGTAAAACCAAGGTTGGGCCTTGCTGGAGGAGTTTTATTCAAGGCGAACTGTCAAGGGGGTCCCATAAATCACCCGACCGCGTAAGGAACGCAAACTCAAGGAACATAATCCCGGTATAACAGTAACTAGGGCGGCAAGAGTGGAACAAAACACCAGGCATAAGGCCGAGCCTTCCACCCTTTACCAAAATATATAGATGCATTAATTAAATAAGAGATATTGTGATATCCCAACATATCCATGTTCCGACATGGAACAAACTTCAACTTCACCTGCAACTAGCAACGCTATAAGAGGGGCTGAGCAAAAGCGGTAACATAGCCAAACAACGGTTTGCTAGGAAAGGATGGTTAGGGCTGACATGGCTAAAATAGGAGACATGATATAGCAAGTGATAGGTAGCGAGCATGGCAATAGAGCGAACAACTAGCATAGCAAAGATAGAAGTGATTTCGAGGGGTGGTCATCTTGCCTGCAAGATTCTCAGAGTTGTCGAAAGCTTGATCCTCGTAAGCGTACTCGACAGGTTCCTCGTTCACGAACTCGTCTCCCGGCTCTACCCAAGACAAGAACACAAACAAACGGAACCACAATCAACAACGAGAAATGCACAAGCAACATGATGCAAACATGTATGATATGCAAGATATGATATGCGATGCATATGCGTGCTCCGGAAGGAAAATGATGAACATGGCAGTAACTTGGCAAACCAAGCATGCCACTGGAAAGATGAGATGATTTCGGTCGAAATCGATATAAAGATCACCGGAATCGGATGCACGGTTTGCAAATGGCAAGCAAAACAAGAATGACACTAATCTGCGATAAACAGCAAGATAGCACTTAAAATACAACAAGTAACAATGCTACAGCACCCCAACATAGCAACAAAGCACATGGCAGTAATCTACAGGAGATGCTTGACAAAAGATGAACACTGAGCTACGGCTAGTTCACAACATATCAAGCTCAAACAAGCATGGCAAAAGTGCAAAAGATTACAGGTTCACAGACTTAGTGAAAAACTGGACATGGCAGAAATCAGCATCAGGTAGCAATGTTCAGAGCACGAAATCAACATGCTACAGGAACTTAACATAGCAAAACAAGGCATGGTAGTGTTCTACTAAATGCACATGACAAAAGTCCCTTACTGACCATAAGCCAAAAAGGACCAGAAGATATGATGGCAAGCATGTAAACATAGCAAGTTTCGTTATCAGGTTTCAGACTTAGCAGAAAACAGAGCATGGCAGAAATATTAATATGTAGGCCTCTTTGTGAGCTTGATGCACTCACTACAGAGCAATGCATGACAAACCAAGCATACCTACAGCAAGATGGCATGTTTATGAAGCTATCCATGGCAAGAACAATTGCATAGCATGTATGGATAAACTACAATAAGCTTGGCAAAAAATGCATATCATGTTAAGAATCTGCCAGAAATATTTTATAGCAAAAGTAGAGCAAGATTGAGTCATGTTATGGTACTCTAAAATTGCAAACAATTGCAGGAATGGATCAATTACAACTATAGCTACAAAACATCCTTACTGAACATCTCCAAAATATGCATGGATCTCTCTCTAGCATCAAGTTTACATGGCAACAAAATTACAGCAGACAAACTTAGAGAAATCACTAAGTCCCTGAAATCAGAATTATTACGGGGCCTACTTTGCATGCTTGTGCTAGTCACCACAAAGACCACAAAAAATACATGGACTATACCACTGGAAAGATGGCATGGCATACTTCAAAACACATGTAGAGCTCATGCTCAAAAGATGCACAGAATAAATGAGACAAAAATGACAAATCTCCAAGTTCTGATAAGAACCAGAGATTAACAGCAACTAGCCCTCTTCCAACGAAGATTTGGGCATCAAGATGACCTCTAATGAACATGGTGCAATTGAACAAAATGAAGAGCATCATGAGGCAAACAATTTGACATATTATACGCGCGAATCGGAGCTACATGCACAAAGTTATCACATCTCGAACATAGGCACTTGCTGATGGAAATCACAGACTTAGGAAAAAAAGGGGGTTTCGGGGAAAAAGTCAACTCACGCCGAGCGAGATCCAGATCGGGGAGCTCCTCGACGGGCTCGGGACTCCGGCGGGAGGCTCACCAGCGGGAGAAGAGGAGAGGCCGGCGGGGCCTTTGGCGGAGGGAGGAGGCGGCGAGCCGGAGGAAGGGCAGGCGCCGGTCGCCGGCGGGGGCGGCGCCGGAGGGAGCGCGCGGCGGCGGGGCCGACCGGCGCCGGGCGGCGCGGGGAGCACGGCCGGCGAGGGGAGCACCCGAGGCGGCGGCGCACCCGAGGTGAGCGGCGGCGGCGAGGAAGACCGGCGCGGAGGCGCGCGCGCGGGCCCGCGGGCCGGCGGCGGGCCTGGCGGGCCGCGGCGGAGGAAGGCCGGCGATGACACGTGGCGGCTCCGGACTGGACGGGGCGCGGCGGCGGACGTGTCCGGCGGGGTACGGACGCGTCCGGCGGCGCGGAGGGAGAGGGTTAGGGTTTCGTCTGAGATTTCGTTTTTCGGGATGTCCACTCATTTATAGGTAGAGGGAGCTAGGAGACTCCAAATGAGGTGCGGTTTTCGCCCACACGATCGTGATCGAACGACCTAGAGCATGGAAGAGAGTTTGGTGGGCTTTGGGCTGGATCTGGAGGGGGTTTTTGCTGGACACTCAAATGGACATAGCGGAGGCCCGGTTAACCGTTGGAGTACCAAACGACCTCCGAATGGAACGAAACTTGACCGGTAGTCTCCGGGTGGTATAATAAAGCCACTTGACAAGCCTCGGTCCATTCCGAGAAAGTTTGACACACGCACACGAAAGAAAACTAGAGGGGTGCACCGGAGGAGATAGGAGCGCCGGATTGGAAAACGGACAACGGGGAAAATGCTCGGATGCATGAGACGAACACGTATGCGAATGCAATGCACATGATGATATGATATGAAAATGCATGACATGACAAAATACAAAACGAAAGACAAAACCCGACAACGGAGGGAAAAACATATCACATAGCCGGAAATGGCAAGAGTCGGAGTTACAAATATGGCAAGTTACATGCGGGGTGTTACAACACTCCACCACTACGAGAGGATCTCGTCCCGAGATCTAGGACTGAAAGAACTCCGGATATTCGGAACGGAGATGGTCCTCGCGTTCCCAGGTGGCTTCCCGGTCGGAATGGTGCGACCACTTCACTTTCAGGAATTTGATAGACTTGTTGCGAGTCTTGCGCTCAGTTTCTTCAAGAATAGCAACTGGGTGCTCATGATAAGACAAATCTTCTTGGAGGTCAATCTCTTCGAAGTCGATAGTGCGCTCAGGCGTCTTGAAGCACTTGCGGAGCTGTGACACGTGGAACACATCGTGCACGTTCGCGAAGTTGGAAGGAAGCTCAAGTTGATAGGCGAGGTCGCCTCTTTTGCCAATGATCTTGAAAGGACCCACGTATCTAGGGGCAAGCTTCCCTTTGATACCGAAGCGACGAGTGCCTTTCATTGGAGAGACGCGGAGGTAGACATGGTCTCCGATCTCGAAAGCCAAATCACGATGCTTACTATCATAGTAACTCTTCTGGCGCGATTGCGCGGCTTTGAGATTATCACGGATGACTTTACACATTTCTTCAGCTTCAGTGATTAAGTCATTGCCAAGAAGTTGGCGTTCACCAGTCTCTGACCAATTGAGAGGAGTACGGCACTTTCTGCCATAGAGAATCTCGAATGGGGCCTTGCCCGAACTCGCTTGGAAGCTGTTGTTGTAGGAGAATTCAGCATATGGAAGACAATCTTCCCATTTCATGCCAAAGGAAATGACACAAGCCCTGAGCATATCTTCAAGAATTTGATTAACTCGCTCGACTTGGCCACTAGTTTGAGGATGGAAAGCTGTGCTGAAGCGAATGTTTGTGCCCATGGCCTTCTGGAAGGAGTCCCAGAACTTAGAGGTGAAGATGCTTCCACGATCAGAAGAAATCAATTGTGGAATGCCGTGCAAGGAGACAATTCTGGAGGTGTAGAGCTCTGCCAGCTGAGCTGCTGTGATGGATTCTTTGATAGGAAGGAAATGAGCCACTTTAGAGAGCTTGTCGATGACAACGAAGATAGCGTCATTTCCGCGCTTGGACTTGGGAAATCCAGTCACGAAGTCCATTTCGATATGATCAAACTTCCATTCCGGAATAGCAAGAGCTTGGAGGAGACCAGCTAGTCATTGGTGTTCTGCTTTCACTCTTCGGCAGACATCACATTCATTCACGAATTGAGCAATTTCTCGCTTCATTCGAGTCCACCAATACGACTGCTTGAGGTCATGATACATCTTCGTACTTCCAGGATGAATGGAAAGGAGAGAATTGTGCGCCTCGTTCATTATGACTTTCCTTAGATCACCTTTCGGAACCACAATCCGGTCCTCGAAGAACAAAGTGTCTCTGTCATCAATGCGATAGCACTTGTATTTGGAAAGACCCTTGTCGATACCACGTTTCACCTTCTTCACCATGGCATCAAGGAGTTGTGCCTCACGAATTTGATCTTCCAAAGTAGGAGATACTATGAGGTTGGCAAGAACGCCTTGAGGAACAACTTGGAGATTCAGCTTGCGGAAAGCTTCACAAAGATCCGGTTGGAAAGGCTTGAGAATTAAGCTGTTGCAATAAGCTTTCCTGCTTAAAGCATCTGCAATGACATTTGCTTTGCCTGGAGTATATTCGATACTCGGATTGTACTCTTGAATCATTTCGACCCATCGAGTCTGCCTGAGGTTGAGGTTGGGCTGAGTGAAGATATACTTGAGACTCTTGTGATCAGTGAAAATGTCCACTTGTCTTCCCAACAAGAGATGTCTCCACGTAACCAATGCATGGACAA
Organism: Triticum aestivum; assembly: GCF_018294505.1. NCBI lineage: Eukaryota > Viridiplantae > Streptophyta > Magnoliopsida > Poales > Poaceae > Triticum > Triticum aestivum. Next base: position 153,919,442 of record NC_057811.1, read on the forward strand.
CTGCCGCCAACTCAAGATCGTGAGTGGGGTAGTTCTTCTCGTTGGGCTTCAACTGCCGAGAGGTATAGGCCACAACTTTCTTCTCTTGCATTAACACAGCACCGAGACCTTGGAGAGAAGCATCACAGAAAACTTCATACGGCTTGGATTCATCAGGAGGAGTCAAGACAGGAGCTGTGACTAGTTTCTGTTTGAGAGTGTTGAAAGCAACGTCACACTCAGGAGACCAGACATACTTCACATGCTTCTGTAGGAGGTTGGAAAGAGGCTTTGCAATCTTGGAGAAATTCTCAACGAATCTTCGGCAATAGCTTGCAAGACCCAGAAAACTGCGGAGCTGCTTGACATTTTGAGGAGGTTCCCAATCCAGAACTGCGGACACCTTCTCGGGGTTAACAGCGATGCCTTTGGCAGAGATGATGTGACCAAGGAAAAGAACTTCATCGAGCCAAAACTCACATTTGGAGAACTTCGCATAGAATTGATACTCTCTGAGCTTGTCGAGCACCAATCGCAAATGTTTGGCATGATCCTGCTTATTCTTGGAGAAGACCAAGATATCATCGAGATACACCAGAACGAATTCATTGGTATAGGGGTTGAAGATGAAATTCATCATCCGAGAGAACACCGGAGGAGCATTGACAAGGCCGAAAGACACGACAGTATATTCATAAGAACCAAAGCTTGTTCTGAATGCTGTCTTGGGAATATCTTCTTCACGAATGCGAATCTGATGATAACCCATACGAAGGTCAAGCTTCGAGAATACTTTAGCGCCCTTTGAGTTGCTCAAATAGCTCATTGATGTTGGGAAGTGGATACTTGTTCTTGATTGTCTTCTTGTTCAATGGACGGTAGTCGACACAAAGTCGGTCCGTGCCATCCTTCTTCTTGACAAAAAGAACACCACAACCCCATGGAGAAGAACTCGGTCTGATCAAACCCAGACGTTCTTGTTCATCGAGCTGCTTCTTCAATTCCTTCAGCTCGTTAGGTCCAAGCTTGTATGGACGCTTGCAAACGGGTACAGTACCAGGCTCTAGTTCGATAACGAACTCAACTGGCCGGTGCGGAGGCATACCCGGAAGCTCTTCTGGAAAGACATCTTGATACTCGCAAACGACTGGAATTTGAGAGATGGCATCCAATTCGCCCTTCTCATTGAGAGAGAAAAACCGAATGGTTTCATCACGAGCGGCAAAAACAATCACATCCTCAGACGAGTGTGTCAATTGAATTTCTCTGGCAGCACAATCAAGTTGAGCCTTGTGCTTAGAAAGCCAGTCCATCCCGAGAATAAGATCAATATCCGAGTCACCAAGAACAATTGGAGAAGACTGAAATCTATAGTCGCCCATCTTGATGGTAACATTCGGAACCATGGAACTTGCATTCATGCATTTGCCCGGAGAGACAACTGCTAACGGCCTAGGCAATCCTTGGAAATGCAATTCATGCTTGGATGCAAAAGGTCTTGATATGAAAGAAAGCGATGCACCAGTATCAAAAAGAACTTTTGCAGGAATATCATTAACAGGAAGATTACCCATTATCACATCAGTAGATTCCTCCGCTTGAGCTGCATTCATCATGTTCACCTTTGCAAACTTTGGATTATGCTTGACCACTGCATTGCTGGAAGATCTGACAGGAGGAGGAGGAGGAAGACGCCTCTGGTTGAAGCACTTGTTAGCATAGTGACCTTTCTGCTGACATTTGTTGCAAGTCACCTCTGAGAGTGGACGGTGATAAGGAGCATTGGACTTTGGGAGCTTGATTCTGAGACTTGTTCTGATAGCCAGAGTTGGAAGAGTTTGAAGAACCATGGCCACCTTTGTTCTTCTGCTGGTAAGGCTGACGAAACGGAGGAGGAGGAGGCAACCAGAACTTCTGTTGCTTAGCTGTCACAAGTGAGGAAGAAGAAGACTGAACTGCGTCCCTGACTCTCTTCTTAGAAGCCTCACACTTGAGCTGAGCAGCCTCTTGCTTCAGTGCCATATTGTAGAATTGATCAAACTGAGTAGGCTCAACAAGAACGAGAGCTAACTGCAGATCCTCTTTAAGGCCACCTCTGAAGTGATAGATCATGCTCTTCTCATCAGGAACGTCTTGTTTAGCGAAGCGAGCAAGTTTCTGAAACTGAATGTTGTATTGATACACAGACATGTTTCCTTGCTTGAGATTGCGGAACTCCTCACGCTTGCTCTCAACAACACTTTGTGGAATGTGGTGCGCTTTGAAGTCCCGACAGAAGTCAGTCCAAGTGATCACACGACCTCCTCTGGAATCTTTGTATTGCTGAAACCAATCAGCAGCTTGGTCCTTGAGCTGGAAAGAAGCGAACTTGACAAAGTCCTCAGGCCTGACATTGCTACATTCAAAATGCTTGTTGATGTCCACGAGCCAATCATCGGCATCCGTGGCCTCGGCACAGTAGCTGAAAGACTTGGGCTGATTTGCGAGAAACTGGTTGAGAGTGGCAAAGTGAAACTGATTGTTGCCTTGACCTTGATTGCCTTGATTGCCTTGCCCTTGAGTACGTTCTTGCAAGAGTTGCAGAATCATCTGAGCATTGGCGTTGGTGGCTGCCATGATTGCTTGCCATGCCTCCGGAGGTGGAGGTGGTGGCGGAGGGTTCGCTTGACTCCCTTCATTGCGATCCGGATTCTGACGCGTTGGCGGAGCCATCCTGAAGAGGGTGACATCCGTTAGCATCTTGATAGACAAAAGATAAGTAGAATCAACGGATAGAAATTGCAACATATAGTCTTCACAATAAACATTCGAACGAAGATGAACGAATGAATTCCGTAGTAAATCATCACACTTCCATAAGTTGAGAAGCCACTTGAAAAAGATATGGAATGAACATATGAATTCGAAGCAACTCGAATACCACAATACAAAATAAAACAAAGTATTGGCTTGCAGAATAAGCCGGAACAAACATATGATAGATATTTCGTCCGAAGTTTTCGTGGTGGGGCCCACACGGGCTCAATCGTACAGCACCATCATGTACAAGGCTGTGCACATGACATACGAAGCGTCCCCGAGTCGGCAAAGCCATGGACTCTTTAAGACACAACGAGACCACTGTAAAATCAACCGTATACAGGCGGACCACTAGACGTCGAACCCCAATCTCATATCATGCGTCTGTCGGAAAGATATCCTAAGGCTACTTGAATTCCCACTTATAAACTCCCGAAACTTTCTGGTTATGCAATCTGGTGTAGGGGATACAGGGGACACAAATATATATCACCCAAACTAACAATCCCTAGATCCAGCTGTATCCATCCGTCAACACATAACCAAGAAACCTTCGGAAATCGTTTACCTCAACCTTCGAAAAACATCCGTTATACAAGTTATGGCAATACTCCCGAACTCCCGCCCCAGTACTGGGTGGCGTCGAGGTGATCTCACCAACAACTGCATAAAAGAGATTTCGATGTCGGCGAAACTCAGGTATTCCAGAACTGCAACGATAAAATTGTGACGACAACACCTCGGAGCTCAACTCCCCGGGACACTGCCACAACCCCTAAATGACAGGAGGCACCAAGAACAATGTTCTCGTCACAAATCGATCGGAACGATTCCAAGATACCCGCGTGATCCTAAAAAATTTTTAGTGAAATTTGAGGAGAGAGTAGTCAAAACTTCTACGTCAGGAGACCTCACCAGAGCGACGAAGGGACTGAGGAGTAAAAAGAATCCTACTCTCCGATATATATAATCCTAAGACTCAAAACATTTTTGTTCTAGACTCAACAACGCCAGCGATTCGATCAAGCAGGGGGCTCCTAAGTCGGGGATGGCTCTGATTACCAACTTGTAACGCCCACGATGCGGCTATATCTCCCACGTGTCGAGGCACGACTTAGAGGCATAACCGCATAGTGGTTTTGTCGCAAGAAGGGTCATCTTCACACAATCCCATGTAATGAACAAGAATGGGATAAAGAGTTGGCTTACAATCGCCACTTCACACAATACATAAATATCATTCATACATCATCCAAAATACAATCATATAGACCGACTACGGTCAAAATCCAGATGAAAATAAGACAACCCCAAATGCTAGATCCCCGATCGTCCCAACTGGGCTCCACTACTGATCATCAGGAAAAGACACATAGTAACGACCACGTTCCTCGTCGAACTCCCACTTGAGATCGACGCCATCATCTGCACTGGCATCGTCGGCACCTGCAACTGTTTTGGAAGTATCTGTGAGTCACGGGGACTCAGCAATCTCACACCCGCGAGATCAAGACTATTTAAGCTTATAGGAAAGGAGGTGCAAAGAGGTGGAGCTGCAGCGGCAAAAGCATATATGGTGGCTAACTTGCGCAAATGAGAGCGAGAAGAGAAGCAATGGAACGGACGTCATCTAGCAATGACCAAGAAGAGGTCCTGAACACCTACTTACGTCATACATAACACAGACCGTGTTCACTTCCCGGACTCCGCCGAGAAGAGACCATCACGGCTACACACGCACTTGGTGTATTTTAATTGGGTCAAGTGACAAGTTATCTACAACCGGACATTAACAAATTCCCATCTGCCTCATAACCGCGGGCACGGCTTTCGAAAGATAATACCCTGCAGGGGTGTCCCAACTTAGCCCATCATAAGCTCTCACGGTCAACGAAGGATAAACCTTCTCCCGGAAAGACCCGATCAGTCTCGGAATCCCGGTTTACAAGACATCTCGACAATGGTAAAACAAGACCAGCAAAGCCTCCCGAATGTGCCGACAAATCCCGATAGGAGCTGCACATATCTCGTTCTCAGGGCACACCGGATTGTCCAAGCTTCCGATAGGCCAGACCAGAGTTGCCCCTGGTGGCCACCGGCGACTGACAGTTTGGACCAATACTCAGAGGAGCACTGGCCCGGGGGTTTAAAATAAAGATGACCCTCGGGCTCTAGAAAACCCGGGGGAAAAAGGTATAGGTCGCAAATGGTAAAACCAAGGTTGGGCCTTGCTGGAGGAGTTTTATTCAAGGCGAACTGTCAAGGGGGTCCCATAAATCACCCGACCGCGTAAGGAACGCAAACTCAAGGAACATAATCCCGGTATAACAGTAACTAGGGCGGCAAGAGTGGAACAAAACACCAGGCATAAGGCCGAGCCTTCCACCCTTTACCAAAATATATAGATGCATTAATTAAATAAGAGATATTGTGATATCCCAACATATCCATGTTCCGACATGGAACAAACTTCAACTTCACCTGCAACTAGCAACGCTATAAGAGGGGCTGAGCAAAAGCGGTAACATAGCCAAACAACGGTTTGCTAGGAAAGGATGGTTAGGGCTGACATGGCTAAAATAGGAGACATGATATAGCAAGTGATAGGTAGCGAGCATGGCAATAGAGCGAACAACTAGCATAGCAAAGATAGAAGTGATTTCGAGGGGTGGTCATCTTGCCTGCAAGATTCTCAGAGTTGTCGAAAGCTTGATCCTCGTAAGCGTACTCGACAGGTTCCTCGTTCACGAACTCGTCTCCCGGCTCTACCCAAGACAAGAACACAAACAAACGGAACCACAATCAACAACGAGAAATGCGCAAGCAACATGATGCAAAACATGTATGATATGCAAGATATGATATGCGATGCATATGCGTGCTCCGGAAGGAAAATGATGAACATGGCAGTAACTTGGCAAACCAAGCATGCCACTGGAAAGATGAGATGATTTCGGTCGAAATCGATATAAAGATCACCGGAATCGGATGCACGGTTTGCAAATGGCAAGCAAAACAAGAATGACACTAATCTGCGATAAACAGCAAGATAGCACTTAAAATGCAACAAGTAACAATGCTACAGCACCCCAACATAGCAACAAAGCACATGGCAGTAATCTACAGGAGATGCTTGACAAAAGATGAACACTGAGCTACGGCTAGTTCACAACATATCAAGCTCAAACAAGCATGGCAAAAGTGCAAAAGATTACAGGTTCACAGACTTGGTGAAAAACTGGACATGGCAGAAATCAGCATCAGGTAGCAATGTTCAGAGCACGAAATCAACATGCTACAGGAACTTAACATAGCAAAACAAGGCATGGTAGTGTTCTACTAAATGCACATGACAAAAGTCCCTTACTGACCATAAGCCAAAAAGGACCAGAAGATATGATGGCAAGCATGTAAACATAGCAAGTTTCGTTATCAGGTTTCAGACTTAGCAGAAAACAGAGCATGGCAGAAATATTAATATGTAGGCCTCTTTGTGAGCTTGATGCACTCACTACAGAGCAATGCATGACAAACCAAGCATACCTACAGCAAGATGGCATGTTTATGAAGCTATCCATGGCAAGAACAATTGCATAGCATGTATGGATCAACTACAATAAGCTTGGCAAAAATGCATATCATGTTAAGAATCTGCCAGAAATATTTTATAGCAAAAGTAGAGCAAGATTGAGTCATGCTATGGTACTCTAAAATTGCAAACAATTGCAGGAATGGATCAATTACAACTATAGCTACAAAACATCCTTACTGAACATCTCCAAAATATGCATGGATCTCTCTGTAGCATCAAGTTTACATGGCAACAAAATTACAGCAGACGAAGACTTAGAGAAAACACTAAGTCCCTGAAATCAGAAATATTACGGGGCCTACTTTGCATGCTTGTGCTAGTCACCACAGAGATCACAAAAATACATGGACTATACCACTGGAAAGATGGCATGGCATACTTCAAAACACATGTAGAGCTCATGCTCAAAAGATGCACAGAATAAATGATACAAAAATGACAAATCTCCAAGTTCTGATAAGAACCAGAGATTAACAGCAACTAGCCCTCTTCCAACGAAGATTTGGGCATCAAGATGACCTCTAATGAACATGGTGCAATTGAACAAAATGAAGAGCATCACGAGGCGAACAATTTGACATATTATACGCGCGAATCGGAGCTACATGCACAAAGTTATCGCATCGGGAACAAGGCACTTGCTGATGAAATTCCAGACTTAGGAAAAAAAGGGGGTTTCGGGGAAAAAGTCAACTCACGCCGAGCGAGATCCAGATCGGGGAGCTCCTCGACGGGCTCGGGACTTCCGGCGGGAGGCTCACCGGCGGGAGAAGAGGAGAGGCCGGCGGGGCCTTTGGCGGAGGGAGGAGGCGGCGAGCCGGAGGAAGGGCAGGCGCCGGTCGCCGGCGGGGGCGGCGCCGGAGGGAGCGCGCGGCGGCGGGGCCGACCGGCGCCGGGCGGCGCGGGGAGCACGGCCGGCGAGGGGAGCACCCGAGGCGGCGGCGCACCCGAGGTGAGCGGCGGCGGCGAGGAAGACCGGCGCGGAGGCGCGCGCCGCGGCCCGCGGGCCGGCGGCGGGCCTGGCGGGCCGCGGCGGAGGAAGGCCGGCGATGACACGTGGCGGCTCCGGACTGGACGGGGCGCGGCGGCGGACGTGTCCGGCGGGGTACGGACGCGTCCGGCGGCGCGGAGGGATAGGGTTAGGGTTCGTCTGAGATTTCGTTTTTCGGGATGTCCACTCATTTATAGGTAGAGGGAGCTAGGAGACTCCAAATGAGGTGCGGTTTTCGCCCACACGATCGTGATCGAACGACCTAGAGCATGGAAGAGAGTTTGGTGGGTTTTGGGCTGGTTTTGGAGGGGGTTTTTGCTGGACACTCAAATGGACATTGCGGAGGCCCGGTTAACCGTTGGAGTACCAAACGGCCTCCGAATGGAACGAAACTTGACCGGTAGTCTCCGGGTGGTATATTAAGACCACTTGACAAGCCTCGGTCCATTCCGAGAAAGTTTGACACACGCACACGAAAGAAAACTAGAGGGGTGCACCGGAGGAGATAGGAGCGCCGGATTGGAAAACGGACAACGGGGAAAATGCTCGGATGCATGAGACGAACACGTATGCGAATGCAATGCACATGATGATATGATATGAAAATGCATGACATGACAAAATACAAAACGAAAGACAAAACCCAACAACGGAGGGAAAAACATATCACATAGCTGGAAATGGCAAGAGTCGGAGTTACAAATATGGCAAGTTACATGCGGGGTGTTACAAGCAGCTCCGCATTCCAAGCCCATGGCTCGTCTTTCTGATGTTCGACATTGTAAAGGTGGTATGCCCCATTGTGGAGCACTCTGGTGACGATGAAGGGACCTTCCCAAGCAGGGGCGAGCTTGTGTGATTTCTGCTGATCCACTCGAAGAACCAAGTCTCCCTCTTGAAATGCTTGACCTCTCACGTTTCTGGCGTGGAATCGACGGAAGTCTTGCTGATAAATGGTCGACCAGATTAAGGCCATCTCTCTTTCCTCTTCTAGGAGATCAATTGCGTCTTTCCGGGCCTGTTCTGCTTCATCTTCAGAGAAAAGCTCGACTCGGGGTGCATTGTGAAGCAAGTCACTCGGTAGAACAGCTTCAGCTCCATAGACCAAGAAGAATGGAGTTCGGCCAGTCGACCGATTGGGAGTTGTCCTCAATCCCCAAAGAACTGATGGAAGTTCATCGACCCAGGCGCCTGCTGCATGCTTGAGATCACGCATCAATCGGGGTTTCAGTCCTTTGAGAATCAAGCCATTTGCTCTTTCCGCTTGTCCATTCGACTGGGGGTGGGCGACTGAAGCATAGTCGACTCGAGTGCCTTGGGAAGCACAGAAGGCTCTGAACTCATCAGAATCGAAGTTCGACCCGTTGTCAGTGATGATGCTGTGCGGAACCCCATATCTGAATGTCAACTCTCTAATGAAGCTGGCGGCAGTACTGGCTTCAAGATTCTTGATAGGCTTGGCTTCAATCCATTTGGTAAACTTGTCAACTGCTACAAGCACATGAGTGAAGCCGCTCCTACCAGTCCTCAGGGGTCCAACCATATCTAATCCCCAAACAGCAAAGGGCCAGACGAGTGGAATGGTCTTCAGGGCTGATGCAGGCTTGTGGGGCATGTTGGAGTAAAACTGGCAGCCTTCACATTTGTCGACTATATCTTTCGCCATTTCATTTGCTCGTGACCAATAAAATCCCGCTCAGTATGCTTTGGCCACAATGGTCCGAGAGGATGCATGGTGGCCACAGGTCCCCGAGTGGATGTCGTTGAGGATCACTCGACCTTCTTCTGGTGTTATGCATTTCTGGCTGACTCCAGTTACACTTTCTCTGAACAACTGTCCTCTTATCACAGTAAAGGCTTTGGATCGATGGACGATCTGTCGAGCCTCCTCTTCATCCTCTGGGAGTTCCCTCCTAAGGATATACGCAATGTATGGCACTGTCCAGTCGGGAGTGATGACCAAAACCTCCATGATTAAGTCGACCACGGCTGGGACTTTGACTTCAGTCGGATCTGTGGCACTCTTAGGCTGCAGGGGCTCTTCAGTGAAAGGATCTTCTTGAACTGAAGGTGTATGAATGTGTTCCAAAAACACATTGCTGGGAATGGCTTCCCTCTTGGAACCTATCTTTGCCAAATCATCAGCTGCTTGATTTTTCAGTCGGGGTATATGACGGAGCTCTAACCCCTCAAACTTCTTTTCCAACTTTCTCACTGCATTACAGTAACCATTCATAGCTGGGCTTCTAACATCCCACTCCTTCATCACTTGATTGACTACCAAATCTGAGTCGCCGTAGACCATGAGGCGATGGACGCCGAGTGAAATGGCCATACGTAACCCATATAAGAGTGCTTCATATTCAGCTTCGTTATTGGAGGAATCAAAGTGAATCTGGAGAACATATCTGAGCTTGTCTCCTCGGGGGGATACCAGTACCACCCTAGCGCCGGAACCATTCAGCATCTTGGAACCATCAAAGAACATGGTCCAGTGCTCCGAGTGGACTTGAGTCGGCAGTTGCTGTTCGATCCACTCGGCGAGGAAATCTGCTATTGTTTGGGACTTGATAGCTTTCTTTGCCTCAAACTTGATATCCAAGGGAAGGAGTTCAATCGCCCACTTTGCCACTCGACCAGTTGCATCTCTGTTGTTCAGAATCTCTGATAATGGAGCGTCGCTGACGACTATAATGGAGTGGTCAGAGAAATAGTGTGCAACCTTCTTCGTGGTCATGTAAATCCCATAAACAAGCTTCTGATAATGTGGATATCTTTGCTTTGATGGAGTCAGAACTTCAGAAACATAATATACTAGGCGCTGAACTTTATAGGCTTTTCCTTTTTCTTCCCGCTCGACCGTGAGTACTGTACTGACAACTTGTCCAGTGGCTGCAATATAAAGCAGTAAAGGCTCTTTGCTGATTGGGGCAGCAAGCACTGGCTGGGTGGAAAGCAGGGCTTTGAGCTCTACAAACGCTGCATCCGCTTCGGGAGTCGACTCAAACTTATCAGACTTCTTCACCAGTCGGTAAAGAGGCAATGCCTTTTCACCGAGGCGAGAAATGAATCGACTCAAGGCGGCCAAACAACCAGTAAGCTTCTGGACATAGTGCACACGCACAGGGCGTTTCATCCGGAGTATAGCACCAACTTTCTCTAGGTTAGCGTCGATCCCTCGTTTGGAAATGAGGAAACCGAGTAATTTTCCGCCAGGAACTCCGAATGTGCACTTTGATGGATTAAGCTTGATATCATACCTTCTGAGGTTGGCAAAAGTTTCAGCAAGGTCAGCCAGCAGGTCACAACCCTTACGTGACTTGACCACAATGTCATCCATGTATGCTTCCACATTCCGACTGATTTGAGTGAGCAAACGCTTCTGAATCATCCTCATGAATGTGGCTCCAGCGTTCTTCAGGCCGAATGGCATGGTGACATAATAGAAGCACCCGAATGGAGTGATGAAAGCTGTTTTTATCTCATTGGGTCCATACAGTCGGATCTGATGATACCCGGAATAGGCGTCCAGAGAAGACAATCGCTCACACCCCGCAGTCGAGTCAACGATTTGGTCAATGCGGGGGAGAGGAAAATGATCTTTCGGGCAGGCCCGATTGATATGCTTGAAGTCAATGCACATGCGAAGTGAATCGTCCTTCTTGGGGACCATGACAACATTGGCGAGCCACTCGGAGTGGTAGATTTCTCGGATGAACTCAGCTGCCAGGAGCCGAGCTACTTCCTGACCAATTGCTTTCCTCTTCTGTACGGCGGACCGTCGAAGATGTTCCTTGACTCGTTTTACCTTCGGGTCGACTCGCAAACGATGCTCAGCCAGTTCCCTGGGTACACCCGGCATGTCAGAAGGTTTCCATGCAAAGATGTCCCAGTTCTCACGGAGGAACTGGATGAGCGCTTCTTCCTATTTGCTGTCAAGCGTTGTTGAGATGTGAGTCGGAGCAGCATTGGGATCGGTCGGGTGAATGTGAATCGGCTTCGTTTCACCGGACGACTGAAATGCAGAGTCTGTGGCAGGCTTCTTGGCTCGTAGCAAATCACTCGGATCTGCATTTTTCTGACACTCTTGCAATTCTACTACTGCCATTTGTGCATCGGCGATCTTTGAGCCCTTCTGGAAGCACTCTTCTGCCTTCTGCCGATTGTCAGTGATAGTGATCACTCCTCTGGGACCAGGCATCTTCAATTTGAGGTACACGTAACATGGTCGAGCCATAAAACATGCATAAGCAGGCCTACCCAGAATAGCATGATAAGCACTCTGGAAATCCACGACTTCAAACGTCAACTTTTCTTTGCGGTAATTCTTGGAATCACCGAAAACCACATCGAGGGCGATCTGGCCGAGTGATTCATCCTTCTTTCCAGGTATAACCCCATGGAAACTCATATTGCTTTCACTGAGTTTGGACAACGAAATGCCCATCCCTTTCAAGGTTTCAGCATAAAGTATATTCAGGCCACTGCCACCATCCATCAGTACCTTAGTTAGCCGAGTGCCTTCAACAACTGGGTCGACCACCAACGCTTGCCTCCCAGGGGTGGCTATGTGCGCTGGGTGATCAGACTGGTCGAATGTAATGGCAGTCTGAGACCACTTCAAATAACTGGGTGTCGCCGGAGCGACCATGTTCACTTCTCTGTTAATGACTTTCAGTCGACTTTTGCTCTCAACATCAGCAAAAATCATCAGAGTGGAATTGACGTTGGGGAAACCATCATCTTCTTCTTCTTTATCCTCACCCTTGCCCGACTCCTTTTCCTTCTCCTTGGGCTGTTTCTCTCGGAACTGCTGGATCAGGAGCCGACACTGTCGAGTGGTATGTTTAGGGTAAATGAAATTACCCTCTTCATCTTTTTTGGTGTGAATGTGGCATGGTAAATCCAACACATCATTTCCATCTTGATCTTTCACTTTCTTGGGGTTCCACGGCCCTTTGGGCTTCCCCTTGAACTTTCCTTGAGTCACGGCTAAGGCTTCACCAGGAGCAACCGGATCGGCTTTGCGCTTCTGCTTCCGACTGGAATTCCCTCCTCCGGTTTCTTGGGCAACAGTTTTGTGCTTGCCACTCCGGAGTCGATCCTCCTCTTCACCATTAGCATACTTGGTGGCAATCTCCATCTCCGACTCAGAGACATATCCCCGGTCTGACCGAACTTCAGGTTCAATTCTCGATACTTGACACCTTCCTTGAAGGCACAAACTGCTTGGTGATCTGACACATTCTCCACTGTGTGGTGCAACGTGATCCATCTCTGGATATAATCCCTCAAGGTTTCATTCGGTTTCTGCACACAGGATTGCAACTCTGTTAACCCTACTGGCCGTTTGCATGTACCTTCAAAGGTTCTAACAAACACTCGGGCGAGTTCATCCCAACTATATATGCTGCCAGGTGCTAACTGATTCAACCACGCTCTGGCCGAGCCCTCCAACATCAGAGGAAGGTGCTTCATGGCCACTTCATCATTGTCGCCGCCAATCTGAACAGCCACTCGGTAGTCCTCAAGCCAAGTGTCAGGCTTGGACTCACCAGTGAACTCGCTGACTCCAGTCGCCAACCTGAAGTTGGGAGGAATCACTGCAGCCCTGATGGCTCTGCTGAAACACTCTGGGCCTGAGACATGCACTCTGCTGCCAGTCGGATAGTCTCTGTCATGACCTTCTTTGTGAGCTCTGTTCCTGTCAACCAGACCCTGAACAAGAATAGATCTCGCATCAAAGCCCGACTCTCGGGGGTCGACTGGAATCCTTCGCCCACCACCGTGAGGGCGTCTGTCATCGTGCTGCCGAGGCACGTATGACCCACTCCTTGGGGAAGGCGTGGGCACTCGACGATGATCATCGTGGTCGAGTCGTTGATCATACTGCTCACGGTTTCTGTACTGATCTCGCCGATCTCCACGTCCCTCACGCCTTGGAGACGATCTTGGGCTGTGAGCCGACTGAACTGTGTCTGCCATCACAGATCTGCTATGAATCCTATTCCGCGACTGAGACACTGCTGTGTTCTGCTCTCCTGCTACCCGGAGTAAAGCCCAGATCTGCATCAAACCTCTGCCAGCTTCTGACTGGGAAGGCTGAATCGACTCTGCTATTCGGGCTGCTGCTGTGAGATTCTGAATCGGAGTTCGGTATACCTGAGTTGGAGGCAGAAAAAAGCTATCGTCGACTGGACTCAGGAATCCACTGCCGAGCACGCCCGTCGAGTGCGTGCTGGAGGTTCACCAGTCGAGTGCGCTCAGCCAAGTTGGCCAGGCGCACCTCCTCCAAGGCCCGGGCCTCGAGGGTTTCTCCAACGATAGGAGTGTGAAGTGCATCCATGTTACGGCGACGAAGCTCTTCCCTCTGCTGTGAAGAGAGGGGCTCGGGGCGGTACTCCTCGTGGACGTGCGACGGATCGCTGCCGCCATCGCCACCGTCGTCGCGGGGGAAGCCAGGAGGACTGCGCGGTCTGTTGACCATTAGGACTTCCGTCGCGGGGTAACTGCTGTCGCACTCGGGTGTCGTCTCGACGGAGCCGGTCGACAGGTCGAACAAGCCGTAGAGAGTTTCGTTGGGCTCGATTGCCGCGACTTGTGGGGTGGTCGACTGGCGAGCCACCGCGTGCCTCACCCACCGCTGGAGCCGCGATCGACCGGAATGCTTACGCCGGCGAACAACAGGGAGCGAGGACGCCACAGGAGCCGACCGATACTGAGTCGACGGCTGCCGCAGAAGGACGCCGCAGACGCACGCGCAAAAGTGCGTTGCCCCGTGGACGGGGAGCGCCTCGACGTCGAGTGGAGCCTCTTGGAGCCAAGCGGAGTCGTCGGCGACGAACACGAGCGCGCCGAGACGGATCTCGCGGCCCTCGGCCAATCCTCTGCCAGAAACCATGGTGATGGGGATCGGAAAAATTGCAACTTCTCCAACAAGTCGCTAAGACACCTGCCCCATGGTGGGCGCCAACTGTCGTGGTACTAAGAATGACAGTAGAATACGGGGGTAAGTATGGAGAGGCAAGATCCTAGCTATGGCGAAGTTCTACACACGAGTTTTACGAGTTCAGGCCCTTCTCGGAAGAAGTAACAACCCTACGTCTCGGAGCCCGGAGGCGGTCGACTGGATTACGTATGTGTGTGTTTACAGGGGTGCGAACCCTTGTCCCAGAGGAGGGGGGTGGCTTATATAGAGTGTGCCAGGACCCCAGCTCCCCTCCGTTACACAGGGTTCAATGTACATAAAGAGAGAGCGTTACAGGTAACGTCCGTAATAAAGTGCTATAAATGATCATTAAGTATATGAGTAAACGCCCAACCGTTGCTGCGCGGAGTGGCTTTAGGTCTTCTACACGTCGAGTGGTTTAGTGGTCGAGTGACCTAAACAAGGAGGGGTCTCCGAGCGAATGGTAGGTCGAGTGGATTGCACTCGACACCTTTGTTGGGCCCCCTCTATTTACTCTTGAACTTCTTCGCTTCTAGGACAAGGACCTTAGGTAGGACGTATAGGTCAGGCCTATTACCCTACCCTAGGTCTATGTCCTCATCAGTGTTTGACGAAATGACGCGGGTACTGAAAATTTTACTACGCGGGAGTCAAACGCGGGAGTGAAATGCCGGGCTATTGAAAATTTTGATGATAGTGCATCCCACATGGTCCGGAGATAACAACCGTGTGTTATGAAAAAGAAAAACCCTCGAGGTGGGCAGATATTTTCGATGCAGGCGGGATTGGGAACAAGAAACATCGCACACGGTCCGGAGATAACAACCATGTGTTATGAAACAGAAAAACCCTCGAAGCGGGTAGATATTTTTGAGAGGGGGAGCCTCGTGGAGCCCAATGTACTATGCGGATGTGTGCATGACAGGTGCACCGGCGTGGCACACGGTTAGTTTGAGTGAGCCGTGTCTGTTGCGTCATCCGACTTGTCTAATATTCATAAATTTGGTGAAAAATGACGCGGGAGAGGGTCAGAACACGAACACACTTGCATGTGGACCAAATTTATGTATCAAAAGGGTGGTATAATTTTCAAATACCAAAAGCAACTTCGATGTGGCACCTCTCTCGCAAAGCGCACGGTATTGCTTGCTCCCACCCTCTCGTGTCGGCACGAAGGGAATCCTAAGCTATGAATGCATGCTCCCTCCCCCTCAACCGAGGTTCACCTAGCAAAGTGCAAAGTAGCTAGCAGCCCCCCTCCTCCCTCGTGTCGGCACAAAGGGAATCCTAAGCTATATATGAATGCATGCCCCCCCAACCGAGGTTCACCGTAGCAAAGTGCGAAGAAGCTAGCAGCCCCCTCCCCCATGTCGGCACGAAGGGAATCCTAAGCTATGAATGCATGCCCCCCAACCGAGGTTCACCTAGCAAAGTGTGAAGTAGAGCTAGCAGCCCCCCCTCCCTCGTGTCGGCACGAAGGGATTCCTAAGCTATGAATGCATGCCCCCCCAACCGAGGTTCACCTAGCAAAGTGCGAAGTAGCTAGCAGCCCCCCTCCCTCGTGTCGGCACGAAGGGAATCGTAGCTAAGCTATGAATGCATGCCCTCCCCCCCAACCGAGGTTCACCCTAGCAAAGTGCAAAGTAGCTAGCAGCCACCCCTCCCTCGTGTCGGCATGAAGGGAATCCTAAGCATGCCCCCCAACCGAGGTTCACCTAGCAAAGTGTGAAGTAGCTAGCAGTCCCCCCCTCGTGTTGGCACGAAGGGAATCCTAAGCTATGAGCATGCCCCCTCCCCCCCCAACCGAGGTTCACCTAGCAAAGTGCGAAGTAGCTAGCAGCCCCCCACCCCCTCGTGTCGCCACGAAGGGAATCCTAATTAAGCTATGAATGCATGTCCCCAACCGAGGTTCACCTAGAAAAGTGCGATATGTAGCACCCCCCCCCCACACACACACTTTCAGTCGGCGGGCCAGAGAGGCATATATCTCACCAAGATGGATCGTAAAACGAACCAAGAATAATCCACCTTGGTCATACAACCTCTCTCTTGTTGTTGGTCAAAGTGATGGCCGTCCATGCGACCCCAGAGATGGGCTAGCTCGCCAATAATCACGCAAGTAGCTAGTCCCCGAAGACAACCACTGCATGCGTATGGCCCAAACATATGTATGGAGAGGTGTGTTTTTGAGTAACAATGAACAACTTTGATGTGGCACCGTGATTTCGAACTAGAAATCCCCACACCGAGTGAGGGTTAGGTTGATGATGCATATGTATGTTACACCACACTTCAAGCCAACGACGGGGATTCATATATGCATGCATGCGTGCATAGTATATGCGCTCAAACTTAATTAGGTATGAATCTCACCATGACCTATACTATGGTAACACAAACCAATGAAGAATCCGCCATGATAACCTATCCTGTTGTTGGCCAAGGTGATCATGGATGTCCACGCGGGCCCACGAATATATAGGCTTGTCGCCGATAACCACACGAGGGAGTGTATTGTTCGAAGGCAACCACTACATGCATATGTATGGAGGTGATGCGTGCATGCATGTTTGAATACACAACATTGATCTGGCGCGTGTGTCAAAAATCGTACACTAGCTCCCCACACAAAGCGAGATCGGTTCATGATGGTGTCGTTGTACTAGCCACTTCGACTCGATGGGAGGGATTCATGCGTACACATGCATGTGTGTGTGCTGAAAGTGTATCATGCATGTCATCCCAGAGCAAAAATAATAATCCCCTCTTAAGTCAAATTAACCTCTCTTGTTGTCAGGCAAAAAGAAGTGATGGACCAAGCGGGCCCATAGATGGAAAGCATCAATATCACTGATAACCGCTTAAGTGGGTGCGAAAGGACAACCACCACCGCTTTGCATGTGGGCCAAACATATATATGTTGAATACCCAAAATGCACAACTTTGATGTGCCACATGCCTCAAAAACCGTAAACCATGCACCCACACAGAGCGAGGTTCATATCAAGCGTACTACATATGATGGTCCCCTTCCCCCCTCTTCACCGCATACTATATGCTCCTGCCGTAATATATGTACAACCCAAAACAATCCTCATCGACGGTGAAATTAATTAACCTCTCCCGATGTAGGTCAAAGTGATGCATGCATGCATGCATCGACGATGGCCTCATGGGCCCACAGATGGAAGTGTCACACGTGAGTGTCCTAGCTAGGATATATATGCATGTGGCCCAAAAAGGTGTTGTGTGATGTTTGAATAACCAATTTCACAATTTTGATGCGGCACGTGCCTCGGTAACCAAAAAGTCCCGACACTGAGTGAGGTGTATTTGTTCACGGACGCATACGTATAGTATATATGCTAGTCCCCTCCCACCTCTTCGACGCGTACTATATACCACCATAACACAAACAAAAAAGATTCTACCTTGCTGGTCAAATTAACCTCACTGTCGGCTGTTCGTCAAAGTGATGGCCGACGACCTCGCGGGCCCACAGAAAGCGTCACACGCGAGTATCGAGTGTCGTGTAGGACAACCATCGACTGCATGTGGCCAAAACATTTATGTATGAAAGGGTTGTGTAATGTTTTAAATAACGATTTCACGACTCTGATGTGGCACCAGCCTGCCTAACAAAACGGCCAACCCACACGGTGGCTCACAACTCGTAGTGTACAGCAAGCCACCCGCCACCCCCAGGCGCACATACCCACACACACACCGCGAATCCACTACTACGATGCATGTTAAATTAATTATCCTGCGGTGAACATACATGTTACCAAAGGAGGGACGTTTTAATTTCAAAAAAATCAGAGAGATCATTAAGACGTTTTAGTACATTGATTGATTGATTTTCTATGGGTATAATGTGCAAAAATCAAATTCGAGCTACATGCACACCTGACAGTGCACCTAAATGGATTGCAAAAACACATGTGTCTCACTGGGTGCATGTTTACTCCCTGTGCAAAAAATTTCAAACATTGAGAATCTTGATTTTTAAATTCTAGTACATCCAAAACTTATTTGAAGTTCATGAAACTTATCGTGTTGTCAGATGGACACCAATACAAAGTGGCATTGTACTTTTTTGTCAAATTTGAGACCAGTTTTGATGTAATCTTTATCTAATTACAGACGTGAGATTATTAATAATTGGGAACCAATATCCCAAACGGATTATTTATTTGAACCATGAGCGTTAGACCAACAATGTATACATGCCATGCTTCGGTTAAGCAATAAAGCGGCATCATTAATCATCCAAATAGAAAAACAATATACGCCCCGCCGCGCGACCCATGTGGCATGCAAGCAGGCGTGAGTTGACGGGACGCACGCGAGCAGTCCGCCGCGCAGGCAGACGGGGAGGCGTGCGTGCAGGTGTGTGAATTGACGGAGGCGTGCTCGTTGCGCAGTGTCATCAGGAGGCGTGCAAGTAGCTGTGTAAAACTTTGGTAGGCATGCCAGCAGTCCGGTGCGCAGGCTCACTGGGAGGCGAGCCATCGGTTTGACCGCCGCCCGCCTCTCTCCTACAACTTCCACTACTCCATATTAATGGTGCGCCCGAGCGGCCGCACCCCCCGTCCTCGCTACGCACACACGATCCTCTCTCTCCGCTTGCATCCTCGATGCCGCTCTCAGTCCTCAAAGCGGTCAGTGTATGAGGATGCCGCCGAAGTGCCCCATCGGAGGGAGTGGCGATGCCGGGGCTGCTAAAGCACCGGAGCACGGCGTGGAGATGGAGACAGAGGTTGCCGTCACCGCCGGCGAGTTATCGCTGCACCCTGACATCGTCGACGGCGTCGAGCTTCCACAGCCCGAGGCGGAGTTCCACACCGACTCCAACGACCACTCCGGCGACGACTCCGACGACCACTCCGACGACGACTCCGACGACCACTCTGGCGACGACTCCGACGACCACTCCGGCGACGACTCCGATGATGACGGACAGCTGGTTAGTCATCTATACCCATTTATGTGTCAAATAGATCATAGGGTTTCTCTGGTTACTCCTACCTCCCCCTTTTTGGAATAGAAATCATGTGGTTATGTTCTCCCAATCCATGAAATCTGAGTAACTTTCGTTAGATCCGTGTAGTGTATTGATTGTTTGAATGGTATAGGTGATAAGTGATTAGTTGTTTCATCTGTGCAAATGATTTCTGCTACTAAACCGACTAGGTTTAGTGTTCGTGCTAATAATTCCTAGCCAGGACTTGACAATTGATTTTGAATGACCTACATATGTTTGTGCCATTATTTTCTTCAAGATTGGTCTGTACATAGACGACTGTGCTTAAAAATCGAACCGTAACCTCTGAATATGTATAAATAAATAGCCATAAATTCCTAATCCTACTTCACGGCATGTAATCAGTGATTTGATGCCAAATTTGTTTTACAATATGTATATGGTGTTGTCTGACGATGTGGACAGCAAGGATGAAGATGCCCATAGGAGGTACAAGAGGCGAATCCTGAGGGAGTTTTATGCGGGAATGCATAACAGGCGTATTAGGACCTGGAACGACAGCTATGGATGCTCATTTTGCAACCACAAGATTCATGACGCGTATCTAAGTGTTCTGACGCATGCAAGAGGACGGGCCGTTGGCTCCTTCAAGCAGAAGTATTCTCGCAGGGTGGCGCACGACGCGTACGCCAAGTACCTGGAGAAGCTTCAGGATCATGCCGGCCGCATGTGAGATGAGATGTGGGATGGATCGAACTATGTACGCTTGAGTATACTTAATGACGGTTGAACTATGTGCTTATGGTTGAACTATGCTTATGTACGTGTACGCTTATTATCTATGTATGAGTATGTTAAATATTTTGCCAAATTTTGGTAAAAATTACAACGGGGAACCAATAAACCAGGACGGAGGTAGTACGTCAATCACACACGGTTCCCAAAATTGGAACCGTGTGCAATGACTATCATTTTGCCTGCTGCGTCAATCACACACGATTCGCTCTAGCAAACCGTCGCCCCCAAAATTCTTTGTGGGACAGAAAACCCTCACCACCCAATTCAAAAAACAAAAAAAGAAAACCCTCACCATCCCCACGTCACAAAAACCCTCACCCCGTCCGCCACCCCCTCGGCCCCTCCGGTACGTTCCCCATTCACACCTGCACAAGCTCCTCCGTGTCTATGCCATGGCACCGCCTATCGCGGCGGTAAACACTTAGCTCGCCACCTGCCGCAGCCGCCAGGCTGCCGGCAAAGCCCACCGCATTTCGCCACTTCCACTTGCCGCCGCCTATCGCCATCGACTTTCTCGACGCTGCTCGCGGTCGACCCAGCTCTGCTCGGTTGGGGAACCTGCCGTACTGAGGGTTCTTTCTCATGGACGACAAGGTAACTAATTTAATGATATATTATCTCATCTCTTATCCTAGTTCATCTGCCTCCTTTAATCACCCGGCGGAAATCGCCGTGAATTCATTTTTATTCGAGCTGATTTGAGGGTTTTCTTTCATTCATAGAATGCGCCGATACTTCAGGACTTGGCGACCGCCGCCAGAGATTCCATCTCATCGTACCAGATAACTTGAGGATGCGCGCGGTATGTTCAATCTCACCCTAAATCGGTTGGCATGGCCTACTTTCCTGAACATATTCTAAATATTGCTACATTTGGATAAAAGGTGCCACATGCACCATATACGTCAAAGGGGATTTTCCCCCTCTTCTTTCTATATTAGGCAAATTAATGATGTATTGTTCTTTCGATTACTCTCATATTTCCATGACATCATGTTTACCCTATCTATTTAATTATAGACTTGTGTCCTTCGATTTCAACTGCTGTATAATTCTTTCAATTTGGGCCCATATTTGCATGTTACCATATTTTCTTTAACAACCCTACCATTTTCTGCAGGACATCCCTCGCTATGCAACAGATTATGTAGTGCACAATTTTTCCCTTTACATACATCAAGGCTCCACGAATGTCATACTGCGCACAAACCATGGATTTACAATTGTTGCTACTATAAGACTTGATGAACGTGGTGACTCCTATTTTGGCACTGGCTTTTGGAATGAAATTGCAAAGTTTTATGTACTGAAAGCTGGCACTAAAATTGCACTGCCATAGAAGGGCCTGGTCATGAGATATATGCTAACTTCCCTGACCAAAACCATCCGTCCAGAATCTGTTCGAAGTAAGTTTACTTTTCAACTATCTGCATATGTTGACTTACCCAGCAATGTCAAATGAATTGTGTAGTATTTAAGCAACCAATTGTTATTCCCTTATCTTACTATATTCCTGCCTAATAACTTATAGTTACCAATACACTTTTCTATTGCCCTGTTTTAACTAAATATTCCCTGTACTCCCATTTCTATCAGAAAGCGCCGCTGACAAGGAGACTCCAGAGGTGGAGAACGGGGCTGCCAACAAGCGGAGGCGGGGTGAGCTAGAACCGCAAGCGACTCCAGCAGGCCTACACTTAATCAGCAGCCTCCCCGTTGATATGTTGAGAGTCATCATCTCCCTGCTGCCAATCAAATATGGGGCGCGGACAACCCTCCTTTCCCGGCGGTGGCTCCCCCTATGGAACTCCAGCCCTCTCGACCTCATCGACACCCACGAGCTCTGCCATGGCTATCGCAAAAGCTTGGACGCATTCTCCAAGATCCTCGGCAGTCACCTTGGCCCAACCAAAGGCCTTAGAATGGGCAAGTTCCGTTCCAACGGCAAGGACCGAGCCAAGCTTGATGACTGGTTCCGATCCCTCGCCCTAGATCAGCTCCAGGAGGTCACTTTTGATGATGGGCATATGCGGTCGCTGCCAACGTCCGCACTCCGCCTCGCGCCCACGCCGCGCGTCGCCAAGTTCAGGAACTGCCATTTCCCGCCCCTTAATGACGCGCCCGCTCTTATTCTATGTGACGCCCGGATAATCAAGCTACAGTAAACCTCTGCTAAACATGCCACGTCACCTCTGTTACTGATGCTAATCACGTGTTAGTTCAAAACGTTTCGAATTCAAATTTGAATTAATGACAAACAACCAAAGTTTTCAAACAATAAAACAAAAATGTTTGGTTAGTGCCAAATACTACATAGGTAATTATTGTGAAGCAAAAACTTGTTTTAGAAAATGCTAAAATGCTCTAAAATAAATTAAACCAGAAAAGGGAAAATAAATAAAAGGAAAAGAATAAAACAAAAGACAAAAAATAAATAAAGGAAAAGGGAACCCTTCCCTCCCTCGGCCCAACTGGGCCTTGGCCCAGCCAGGCCAGGCCGCTAGCCCAGCCGGCCACCCCACACTCCCCATAACACCCACTACCGAAACCCTAGCCCCCCTGACCGCACCACTCCCCCCTCCTGATCCCCTCTCGTTCCCTCTTCCTCCCCATTCTGGATCAGGATCGGGGCACCCGACGCCCTGGTCGCCCGACGCCCCAGCTCGTCCCCGCCGCCTCGCCGTTCGCCGGCGCCGCATGCCGGACCTCGTCACCTCCTCGTCTCCTCCCACGACGGCCTACACCAGACCTCGCCGCCCCCGACGCCGCTGGACCACGTCGCCGTCGCCCGGAACCCTGCCTCGACCATGCCACATCGCCGAGCTGCCTCCCCATCTCCGACGCCGTCGTCCCCGTCGTCCTCCCCACGCCCCACTGCCCCGTGCCCTACAACCCCGGTGAGGCCACGACCTCCCTCTCCTCCTCTCTAACCGTTCCCGTCGCCCGCTCCCGCAGACTGCTGCGGCTGCACTACTTCGCCCGCACGCGCACGTCCCCGCACCGCCGAGCCCTTCCACCCGCAGCGCGCGCTCGTCCGCGCCCCCTCCCCCCACTGCACTCGCTCGTCGTCGCCCGCGTCTGCGCTCGCTTGCAGACGCTCCCTCCCTGCCAGCTGCGCCTGCTGCCGCCGCCGCCGGCGCTGCTTGCTGCTACAGCCACCCACGTCCCACGTGTGCGCCCTACCGGCCGCCGTGCTCACCGCGTCCGACCCCTCCCCGTGCTCGCGAAGCTGCTGCGCCGTCTTCTGCCGCCGCAGCTGCCTCCCCGTGCCCCCCCGCTTCGCCATTCACTCGCCTCCCGCACCCCCTGCTGGCCGTGCCATGGCCGACCCCAGCGCGCCGCCCTGGCCCCCGCGCCCTGCTGCCGCTTGTGTGGTGGCCGCCGGCAACCCGCCAGCCTTGCCCCTGGTGGCCTCGGGCGCCCACGCCCAACGCCCAATAACCCGCCTTGTTAGATCCGCCCCGCTAGGCCCCTTGGGGCCTATGACATATGGGCCCCGCCCATAGAACGTATTAAAAAAAGAGAATTATATAAAAATGAAAAAATAAAAATGTTAATTAATTAATTATGTTTAATTAATAAGTAACTTAATTAACTACTGTTAATTAACTA
The DNA here is from genome assembly GCF_018294505.1 of Triticum aestivum. NCBI lineage: Eukaryota > Viridiplantae > Streptophyta > Magnoliopsida > Poales > Poaceae > Triticum > Triticum aestivum. The sequence goes on from NC_057811.1 coordinate 153,943,149, forward strand.
AACAGTCAATGACATGCGGGACCCACACGTCAGCGACCCAGTCAACGCCTCTGTTGACTGTTGACATCATGCTGATGCAGTAATTAATTTTCGAATTAAATTAATTTATTAAATCCAGAAAATTGATTAAATCTTTCAAAATTAATATAAAATAAACCGTAGCTCGGATGGAAAACTTTGTACATGAAAGTTGCTCAAAACGACGAGACAACCCGAATACGCAGTCCGTTCGTCTACCACACGTTCCTAGCATAGCGAACATGCAACAATCCCCCTTCGTTTCATGTGTCCAAAATGCCTAACACCGGGAATACTTTCCCGGATGTTCCCCCCCTTTGCCGGTATCACCTATCCCTGCGTTAGATCACCCCTGGCACCGCGTATTGCCTTGTTATATTTTGTGATGCTTTGTTTGCTCCGTATTTACTGTTTCTTCCCCCTCTTCTTCTCCGGTAGACCCCGAGACCGATGTTGATGCCACTAGTACGACTACATCACCGACGACCCTTCTTCCTGTGCAACAGAGCTTCCAGGAAAGCCCCCCTTGATCACCAGATATCGCCTATTCCTTCTCTCTACTGCTTGCATTAGAGTAGTATAGCATGTTACTGCTTTCCGTTAATCCTATTCTGCTGCATAGCCTGTCATTGTTGCTACAGTTGTTACCCTTACCTGCAATCCTAAATGCTTAGTATAGGATGCTAGTATTCCGTCAGCGGCCCTACACTCTTGTCCGTCTGCCATGCTATACTACTGGGCCGTGATCACTTCGGGAGGTGATCATGGGCATATGCTATATACTTTATACTGTTACATTACTTATGATACTGTTCGGAGATGGGGGCTGAAGGGGCAGGTGGCTCCATCCCGGTAGAGGTGGGCCTGGGTTCCCGACGGCCCCTGACTGTTACTTTGTGGCAGAGCGACATGGCAGGTTGAGACCACCCAGGAGAGAGGTGGGCCTGGCCCTGGTCGGTGTTCGCGGTTACTTCAAAATAACACGCTTAACGAGATCTTGGTATTTGATCTGAGTCTGGCCACTGACCTATACACACTAACCAACTACGCGGGAACAGTTATGGGCACTCGACGTCATGGTATCAGTCGAAGCCTTCGTGACGTCAGCGACTGAGGGCGCGCGCCGGATTGGTCCGCGTAACGCAACTTCCTTTGAAATGGAGGTTGCTAGGTCTGCTTCCGGCCGCCCACGCAACGTGCAGGTGTGCAATGGGCGATGGGCCCAGACCCCTGCGCGCTTAGGATTAGACCGTTGTGCTGACCTCTCTATTGTGCCTAGGTAGGGCTGCGACGTGTTGATCTTCCGAGGCCGGGCATGACCCAGGAAAGTGTGTCCAGCCAAATGGGATCGAGCGTGTTGGGTAATGTGGTGCACCCCTGGAGGGAATTTTATCTATTCGAATAGCCGTGATCTTCGGTAACAGGACGACCCGGAGTTGTACCTTGACCTTATGACAACTAGAACCGGATACTTAATAAAACACACCCTTCCAAGTGCCAGTTACAACCCGGTGATTGCTCTCTCACAGGTCGACGAGGAGAGGATCGTTGGGTTAGGATTATGCTATGCGATGATACTTGGTGAACTTACCATCTACTCTCTTCTACCTGCTGCAAGATGGAGGCTGCCAGAAGCATAGTCTTCGACAGGACTAGCTATCCCCCTCTTATTCTGGCATTCTGCAGTTCAGTCCACCGATATTGCCCCTTTACACAGATACTCATGCATATGTAGTGTAGATCCTTGCTTGCGAGTACTTTGGATGAGTACTCACGGTTGCTTTTCTCCCTCTTTTCCCCCTTTCCATTCTACCTGGTTGTCGCAACCAGATGCTGGAGCCCAGGAGCTTGCCGCCACCGTCGACGACGACTCCTACTACACCGGAGGTGCCTACTACTACGTGCAGGCCGCTGACGACGACCAGGAGTAGTTTAGGAGGATCCCAGGCAGGAGGCTTGCCCCTCTTTCGATCTGTATCCCAGTTTGTGCTAGCCATCTTATGGCAACTTGTTAACTTATGTCTGTACTCAGATATTGTTGCTTCCGCTGACTCGTCTATGATCGAGCACTAGTATTCGAGCCCTCGAGGCCTCTGGCTTGTATGATGATGCTTGTATGACTTATTTATGTTTTAGAGTTGTGTTGTGATATCTTCCCGTGAGTCCCTGATCTTGATCGTACACGTTTGCGTGCATGATTAGTGTATGATTGAATCGGGGGCATCACATTCTACCACGACCGAAGCACCTCGAGCTCGTCGCCGTCTGCCTCTCAAAGGGTGACATGGAGCGCCTGCTCCGTGGCTGTACTGCACTCGAGTACCTTCATCTTCAGGCGATCAATGGGTTGAGTACCTTCCACATCACCTACATGACTCTCCGGACTATTTATGTGTGTTGCTGGTGCGGCAGGAAGAAATCACAAAAGGTGGACCACGGTATGGTCATCCAGGACACACCTGCACTTGAGAGATTACTTGTAGTTGATCAAGAAGGTCCAACAAGAATCAGTGTCATTTCTGCGCCGAAATTTACAGTGGTGGGCTACTCATCTGACAAATACTCCGAACTTGTTATTGGATCCACACCCGTTTAGGTACAACAGCCGCCTTCTATCTCCCCTTCGACAAATTAACATTATTTCTAATTTTGAAGATGTTTGTTCGTCTGTCATTCAGAAAATGATTCCGACAAGCTTGACCCCGAAACTGCGCACAGTGAAGGTCTTGGCACTAGAATCTATCGGGCCCGACCTGGAGCAAGTTGTCAATTTCCTGAGATGCTTTCCGTGCCTGGAGAAGCTATATATCGAGGTGATGTTCCTTTCCTGTTAAATGTTAACCATAAGGGAGTTCAATTTGTGACACCTTTTTCCAAGTTTACAATGACAATGTACTACGATTTCTGAAGGTTCTTTTGGAGGAATTCAGTACATACATGCCCCCCCCCCTATTGGTTTGCTTGATCCATATGGTTACAATCAATAAGCATTTCTCCTTTGGATTCATCTGTACTAGTTTTCTTAGGGAACTTTTCATCCACTCCAACCTCTTGTGGAGAAGGCTACATTTTTCTAGAATGTAATAAAATGCCCATGTTAATCATGTCAGATCGAAGATGGCATGTTAGTGCATTTTACAAATCCTGCAAACCAAATAGCTAGTCCTGTAGTAATGTTCAAAACTGCATATAGGCACTAACACGTTTTCTTCTTTTGCAGATAAGATTAGGCCCAGTGGTGGATAATGTGATACAATATAACAATCACGTCGAATGCCTAGCTCTGCATCTCTCATAAATTACTTTGAACTCCTACCGAGGGACCTTACCAGAGATTATATTCGCCAGGTTCTTTGTTCTCAGAGCAAGGGTGCTGAAGGAAATGAGGTTTGCCCTACATTTATTTCGCAAAATGAATGGTTTGTTGATCAGTGCCTGCGCCTGCGGCAGAATGGAGTAGGCTCCAAAAATGCTGAATTTCATTTTGGAACTTCAGATGACAGAGTAATCGGAAGTCATCGGGTCAACCCCATACATGACTTCTCAGTGGCTGACCCCTTTGCAAAAATTGTGAGGTTTCGAAGCCAGACTTAGAAGCGGTGATATTAGTTTGAACCTCTCTGATATCCATGTTCAGCGCATCAGCGCGAGCATTTGCAGCTGATGAGCTGAATTTCATTTCTAATATTAGTTTGAACCTTGTAATCTTCAAATTTGAGCCACATAACTCTGGAATTTGAACCTTGTAACATTTCGAGCTTTTGTGGTACAATCGTTGAAATGGCATCGTATGAGACTCGTATATTGCTAGCACTATTTTGACCTTAATATGCAATGGTCTTAGATTTTATTAACCATTCTCGAATCAGTTTACCTTGTCGATCTCACAGCACATGATCTGTATAGCTAACTCGACTGGGATCTTCGACATTATTGCACACAGTTAGTTTCTTCCACCGTGTGCACCGTAGAGCGCAGAATTAATTATCGCACTCGAGTGTCCATCATCACCCTTCTGTGTAACTTTGACCTCATCACCCAAGGATAAACTTATGACCGAAGTCATTCCACACACTTCGTTTTTACAAAGCTTTTTGCCAATAAACGCCCACGATTTGTCCCTCTTATAGCCGACGCGTGGCCAAACTAGCCGGGAGGGAAGCTTGCGCGGTAAATAGCGCGGTAGCGCGGGAACAGGCTCTTTGAGCCCACGCCTGGGGTGTGGTGTTGTCAAGCGTGCACTGGATTCTGGAATCCTCCGCTATGAACGCCGTGACAAGACGTGCCGATTACAGGCCGGCCGGCCCCCATTTATTACAGCGGCCATTTAACCTACCCTTGTGTCTCTTCAACCTTTCGATTACGCCCCACCATTGCAAGAAGCACACCCACCACGAGAAATTCTTAGAGGGTATCCCGTGCGGCTCCAATGGCGCTCCGACCGGCTGCCGACGACGAGCAGCAGTTCACCATGCGTGCCATGGTGGACACCTACAGAATGTTCATGGACCTCTCGGTGGTGTACACCAACGACCCGGTCTGGGCGGAGCACTCCATCCACATCATGGAGCTGTTGCTTGCCGAGGAGAAGTACAAGGTGGTCGGGTTCGACCTCGAGTACACCCACGCTCATGCCGGGTCTCGTCCCAAGGTCGCCGTCGCCCAGATGTGCGTGCGCCACCACGTCCTCGTGTACCACTACTGCCTGGCCACAAGGCCTTGCGAGCGTTTCGCCAGGTTTGTCAGTAGCCCCCACTACATGTTCGCTACGGTGGACATCACCAACGATGTAAAGGTGCTCAAGAATTCGGGCATCGCCTGCCAGAATCTTGTCGACATCCAGGGCCAATACAAGATCAGGGGCAGCAAGGAGCATGAGAAGGACTCACTGGTTCACCTCGCCGAGGCCATCATCGACCCCTACAACAGAGACATGAAGGATTCGTGAACCAAGGACAAGCGTGCCTGGCACTCGGCCTGGATGGAGAAAATCGACAAAGCTCACGTCGTGTACGTGGCCAAGGAGGCGTACACGAGCTACGACATGTACTGGCGGATCGTTGACATGAGGAAGTCCCTCCTTCCCCAAAACGGCCAGGGATCCAGCCGGAAGCAGAGCAATGGCAAGTGTCGTCACAACAATAAGTAGATGATTAGATCCTCGTTTCTCCTACTTTAGTATGCATGTAATTGCTTTCTTTGGTGTGTGGAAATGTTATGTGTGTAGTCACTTGTGTAATTGTATGCTTAATTTGGTTATGCAATTCTGTCTTTTTAAGTATATATGTTGATGATGTAGACAGAGCGTAGATGTTGTGCGGACAAAGAAAATCACATCGCACACGGACTAAACAATGGAACCCATCGGTGATGTTTTCATCAATCACTCACAATTGTATACCAGCAATCGTTTGCTCACAACACACACGGCTTGTTAGCAGTAATCGTCTGTGTTGTTATCGGTCTTTGCACACGTCTCCGATTACAGATCTGTTGGCCTCGTATCACACACATCTTGTTCATTTGAACCGTTTCTGTTCTCATGTGTCAACGCAAATAGTTCATCCAAGTGAACCGCATGCCGTATATCGCACACACCTTTGATCTGGCTGACCGTTTCGTGTGTGTTGCCTAATCACAATCAGTTCATCCGAGTGAACCGTATGCTGTGTATCGCACACGCCTTCATCTGGCTGCCCATTTCTTTTGTTCCTCCTCATCGCAAATAGTTCATTGAACTGAACTGTATGCCCTTCATCGCACACGCAAATAAAACCTGAACCGTGTTTGATGCATCCGTCATCGCAAACGTTTTATACATTTCTAACGGTTTTCATACAGCACCGTTTATGATTATTGCATCGCACACAGTTTCTTGAAGGGTCTCTGATCGTAGTGTCGCGTTAGCAGCATCCTGCAGTAGTGGTACACGCTCTTGGCCGCAAACCTGAGGTGAGGTTCATCCAGTTGCCGCATCCAGGCCCCGTGCTAGGATACGGGACTTGTTCTCTGGGCATCCTGCTTCATCTTTTCGTAGTAGGGGTCGATGATGGCCGAGGCGAGTTCGACCAGGGAATCCTTCTTCGTGCTACCCTAGACCGTGTAGTGGTCACGGATTTCGACAAGGTTCTTGCAGGCCAAGCCCATAACACTGAGCGCTTTTACATCATTGGTGGTACCCACCGTGGCGAACTTGTAGTCAGTGCTGTTGACAAACCTGTTGAAACGGTCGCAAGGCTCTGTGGCCATGCAGTAGTGGTAGATGAGGACATGATGGCGCACGCACAACTGGGCGACGGCAACCTTCTGATCTATGCCGGGACGACCGGTGGTGTACTGGAGGTCGATGCCGACCACCTTGTACTTGTCTCCAGCAAGCAACTGCTCAACGCTGTTGATGTAGTCGGCCACCACGGCCGGGTCGATGGTGTACACCATCGAGAGATCCGTCTCCCTCGTGTGGGTCTCCACTCTATGCTCGCCGAACTCCATTGGAGCGCCGCCGGACATCCCCTCTCTATGTGTCGTCGTGGGTGTGCCTGTTGTGTTGTGGGGCGCGTTTGAAAGGTTGAAGAGACTAAGGTTATAATGGCCGCGGAAATTAAAGGGGAAGCCGGACGGCCAGGAATATCGGCAGGCTCTGATGGCAGTTCTAATTTGCAGCGCGTAACTCCAGCGTGCCGCACGTAACTGCGTCGCGTGGCAACGCGCGCGGCACAACCGCATGCATACGGGGCCCCCGACGTGATTGTTCGCACGCCCAACTGTTGGCAGAGCGCGTGCGGAGGGACGCGAGCAGAGCACTCCGCGGTCGCCTCAAAGGCGAGCAACCATATATATATGCATATAGTAGTTGAACACGCAAGGAAAAGCTGTCCACAAGCCGAGCGCGCTGACGGACGCGAGCAGAGCGCGCCAACGAACGCGAGCAGAGCGCGCCGCGGTGCCTAACGGCGAGGACAGCGCGCTGCAGCGCATAACGGCGGGATAGGCCTTTATTCAAGCCAATCAAAATAAGACTGGAACGGACTTGTCTGTATTGAGCAAAGGGATCGCACATGTCTGTATTGACTGGAATGAGAATGCAATAGCAAAATAAGAATTAAGGCCACGATGTTGCGATCGCAGTGGTGGTTACAGGAGGCAAGAAGAAAGATGCATCCATCAACGTACGACCTCCTCCTCCTCAACTCAGTGCGCCGGCCGGGCCACCGACCGCCGGCTAAGGAGCGGTGGCTTGTGTGGCGAGGTCAAGGTGCTTCTCAACTAAGGCATCCAAGGCTTCCAGCCGGCTGAAGAAGGCCAACGTCATAGCGTCCTCACTGGCCTTGTAGATACATGTACATGATTCGTTCGTACACATGGATGTGTAGGTCGACGGTTTCTTGCAGGGCGAGGCGCCTCGCGGCGAGTGCGACCTCCAGGTGGACATTCTTCGTGGCGTCGGCGGGCAGTCACAGGGCCACCAGTGCTTCAAAGAGGTTCCGACCATGGAGGCCGATTAAGGTGGCAGGCAATGAGGAGCCTGGGCACGCGGGCTGGAGGAGTACGGCGATGTCGTCCGCGAGCTTCTTGATGACGGTGAACCTGTTGGTGGTGCGAACGATCATCTGGTCCAACTGAGAGTCATAGCTGGCGTCGACGGCGGCCATCCACCAGTCGGTCGCCAACACCGTATGGAAACGATCCACGGTGCCATGCCGCAGGCCGGCGTCGTGGACCATCTGGCACAGCCGCTGGCTGCTCGCGCGCATCGCCGCCATGGGTAGTGTAGGTGCTTAGGCAAATGCTTAAGTGCGTATGATGTGGTAGATGCATTGGAATGGAGGGGCGCCTTTATATGAGTGCAAACTGCGTTGCATTCACATCGTGCTGGCTCTTTTCCCGGTCCTCCCATTAATTCCCCATGCATTCGCACGATGCTAATTGAAGGAGGATGCATCATTGGCCGTTCAACATTTCGGGAACCGTTACCCACTCCCTCGTCTGCATTAAAGCTGTATCGGGAACTGTGCCGCCCACTGTCAAATCGAATAGTACTGCGCCGCCCCGCTAGTGATTCACAGGGGTCATCCAAAAGAACCGTTTGTGTTCAAGAGATGCACAAATCCTGCTCTCACTTTGCATATGGGTGTTCTATCTGAAACCATCATGCTTGTTGTGAGAAGCTCTGGTTTGTGAGAAGCATATACCCAAACTTGCCCCAAATGGGACAAAAACTTTACCACGACATGTTGATGCCCCTCCATGATAGCATGCCAAGTTTCATGAATTTCACACGAGTTTTGGATTTACTAGAATTTAAAAACCAGGTATCTCAATGTTTGCGGCCGAGTGACGGTGGCAGGGTGTTTGACATTCATTCCCATTTCTTGCATGGGACCTAAGCATGCACCCAAGACAAAGATTTGATTTTTCAACCAATTTATATGCATTGGAGCATGTGCATGTAGTTCAAATTTGAATTATGCACATAAATGCATTAAAAACTCACTTAATGCATAAAAATGTCCAAACGAACCCCGGAAAATCACAAAAATAACACAACACTCCTGTTGTTCTATGTTGACACGAAAAAAAAATTGAAAGCATTAAGAGGCAATGGATATCGTTTCGCCCCCAAAGTTGGGGCGTTCCCTACTGAAACCATCATGCTTGTTGTGAGAAGCTCTGGTTTGTGAGAAGCATATACCCAAACCTGCCCCAAATGGGATAAAAACTTTACCACAGCATGTTGATGCCGCTCCATGATAGCATGCCAAGTTTCATGAATTTCAGACGAGTTTTGGATTTACTAGAATTTAAAAACCAGTATCTCAATGTTTGCGGCCGAGTGACGGTGGCACGGTGCTTGACATTCATTCCCATTTCTTGCATGGGACCTAAGCATGCACCCAAGGACCAAAGATTTGATTTTTCAACCAATTTATATGCACCAGAGCATGTGCATGTAGTTCAAATTTGAATTATGCACATAAATGCATTGAAAACTCACTTAATGCATAAAAATGTCCAAACGAACCCCGAAAAATCACAAAAATAGCACAACACTCCTGTTGTTATATGTTGACACGAGAAAAAAATTGAAAGCAATAAGAGGCAATGGATATCGTTTCGCCCCCAAAGTTGGCGCGTTCCCTACCGAAACCATCATGCTTGTTGTGAGAAGCTCTGGTTTGTGAGAAGCATATACCCAGACCTGTCCCAAATGGGACAAAAACTTCACCACGCCATGTTGATGCCGCTCCATGATAGCATGCCAAGTTTCATGAATTTCAGACGAGTTTTCGATTTACTAGAATTTAAAAACCAAGTATCTCAATGTTGGCGGCCGAGTGACGGTGGCACGGTGCTTGACATTCATTCCCATTTCTTGCATGGGACCTAAGCATGCACCCAAGGACAATAGATTTGATTTTTCAACCAATTTATATGCACCGGAGCATGTGCATGTAGTTCAAATTTGAATTATGCACATAAATGCTTTGGAAACTCACTTAATGCATAAAAATGTCCAAATGAACCCCAAAAAATTACAAAAAATAACACAACACTCCTGTTGTTCTATGTTGACACGAGAAAAAAATTCAAAGCAATAAGAGGCAATGGATATCGTTTCGCCCCCAAAGTTGGGGCGTTCCCTACCGAAACCATCATGCTTGTTGTGAGAAGCTATGGTTTGTGAGAAGCATATCCCCAAACATGCCCCAAATGGGACAAAAACTTTACCACGGCATGTTGATGCCGCTCCATGATAGCATGCCAAGTTTCATGAATTTCAGACGAGTTTTGGATTTACTAGAATTTAAGAACCAGGTATCTCAATGTTTGCGGCGGAGTGACGGTGGCACGGTCCTTGACATTCATTCCCATTTCTTGCATGGGACCTAAGCATGCACCCAAGGACCGAAGATTTGATTTTTCAACCAATTTATATGCACCGGAGCATGTGCATGTAGTTTAAATTTGAATTATGCACATAAATGCATTGAAAACTCACTTAATGCATAAAATGTCCAAACGAACCCCGAAAAATCACAAAAAATAGCACAACACTCATGTTGTTTTATGTTGACACGAGAAAAAATTTAAAAGCAATAAGAGGCAATGGATATCGTTTCGCCCCCAAAGTTGGGGCGTTCCCTACCGAAATCATCATGCTTGTTGTGAGAAGCTCTGGTTTGTGAGAAGCATACACCCAAACCTGCCCCAAATGGGACAAAAACTTTACCACGCCATGTTGATGCCGCTCCATGATAGCATGCCAAGCTTCATGAATTTCAGACGAGTTTTGGGTTTACTAGAATTTAAAAACCAGATATCTCAATGTTTGCGGCCGAGTGACGGTGGCACGGTGCTTGACATTCATTCCCATTTCTTGCATGGGACCTAAGCATGCACCCAAGGACAAAAGATTTGATTTTTCAACCAATTTATATGCACCGGAGCATGTGCATGTAGTACAAATTTGAATTATGCACATAAATGCATTGAAAACTCACTTAATGCATAAAAATGTCCAAACGAACCCGAAAAATCACAAAAAATAACACAACACTCCTGTTGTTCTATGTTGACACGAGAAAAAATTTGAAAGCAATTAGAGGCAATGGATATCGTTTTGTCCCCAAAGTTGGGGCGTTCCCTACCGAAACCATCATGCTTGTTGTGAGAAGCTATGGGTTGTGAGAAGCATATACCCAAACCTGCCCCAAATGGGACAAAAACTTTACCACGCCATGTTGATGCCGCTCCATGATGGCATGCCAAGTTTCATGAATTTCAGACGAGTTTTGGATTTACTAGAATTTAAAAACAAGGTATCTCAATGTTTGCAGCCGAGTGACGGTGGCAGGGTGTTTGACATTCATTTCCATTTCTTGCATGGGATCTAAGCATGCACCCAAGGAAAACGATTTGATTTTTCAACCAATTTATATGCACTGGAGCATGTGCATGTAGTTCAAATTTGAATTATGCACATAAATGCATGGAAAACTCACTTAATGCATAAAAATGTCCAAACGAACCCTGAATATTTCCAATTCTTTTATGATCACTGCAGATAAAAGGTCTAGCAATTCAAAACCGTCCATGGCCACTGTGACCCTATTATGTAATTCAAATCAATACAAAAAATCAAGTAGACCCCACATAGTTTATTATAACCAACTGTGTGAGATGTAGCAGAAAATATCTTCGGACCGTGTGTGAATAAGGGACCATGTCTGATGACACTTTGCGCGCCAGTTTTTTGGCTGAAGCGATTCCAAATTTTCGGCTTCCGCGGAGATATCTACCTCCCCGCCCCCTCCCCCTTACCAAAAGCCACATTTCCCCCCTTTCCGCCTTCCTTTCCAAGTTGAAACCTTCAGTCCTTGCTTGCAGCACTGCCGCCTCCTCGCCGGCGACCCTCCTTCACGCTGCTCGGCCTCGCCTATCCAGGCAGGTAATCCACACCCGACCCCCATCCTCCTCCTCCTTCCACATCCCACATGCCCCGACCGCCGGCGCGAGTGCGACACCTTCCAGCCAAATCGCCGACCCCTCCACCAAATAAGCGTCGGCCTAAGCCATGGTGCACGCATTATAGCCAGGACCTCAAGGAGCATTTGGCAGCGGAGAAGCAAATCGCGGCCGCACAAGCGGATGAGGTCGCGATGGCTGCCATTCGTGCCGACCCCCAGATCTTGGAGGGGCACCTCGCCGTCGAGGCCACCGTTGACGCCTCGCGTGCCGACGCCGCGACACGGTTGACTGCTTTAAACAACAGTTCGTGGCGTTTTCTCAAGGCCACCATCGGTGCCTTCGACAAAGACTACGAGGTGTTTTCTCAGCGTGCATGTGCTTACCTCATCTCGAGAGCTAGCAGGTTGGTGCCCGGAGCAGCCCAGGCAACTCACCACTACAACGAGGGCACCCACGATGCGGAGGCCTCGCCCTCTTCCATGTCGAAGGAGCCAATCGTCATCGATATCTCCGACAATGAGGAGCAGCTTGTCTTATTAGCTCACTATAAGGACCCATGTTAAGTTTGCTATTCATTAACAAATTCTAGTGAATTGTGCTATCTACTTTCACCATGCAATCTTCTGCTATAGTGTATATGTTCTATATGTCATGCAATGTGGTGTTCAATTAAATGCTTGGTTCAATTCTGCAAATGTGATGTTCAATTCTTCAGGGTGCAATATTTCCAAGTTGTTAAGCATGCTTGGTTTGGTTAACTGTCTGATCTTCTATTAGGAGTATGTTATATTATTCAATTGGTGTTTAGTTAACTGCTTGGTTCATTTGTTGTGGCTTGGTTCACTTGTTGTGGTGTTTAGTTAACTGCTTGGTTCAATTCTGCAATGCGATGTTCAATTGTTGTGGCTGCATTCTTTTATTGTATACCATGTGAGGAATAAATCAAATTTGGCTGTACTAAATACATGAGAAACAAATATAATTGCTATATTTCCAAGTTGTTAAGCATGCTTGGTTCGGTTAACTGTCTGATCTTCTATTAGGAGTATGTTATATTGTGCAATGTGGTGCTCATTTAACGTTTGGTTCATTTGTTGTGGTGTTTAGTTAACTGCTTGGTTCAATTCTACAATGCGATGTTCAATTGCTGTGGCTGCATTCTCTTATTGTATACCATGTGAGGAATAAATCGAATTTGGCTGGACTAAATACATGAGAAACAAATACGATTGCTATATTTCCAAGTTGTTAAGCATGCTTGGTTTGGTTAAATGTCTGATCTTCTATTAGGAGTATGTTATATTGTGCAAGGTGGTGCTCAGTTAACGTTTGGTTCATTTGTTGTGGTGTTTAGTTAACTACTTGGTTCAATTCTGCAATGCGATGTTCAATTGTTGTGGCTGCATTCTCTTATTGTATACCATGTGAGGAATAAATCGAATTTGGCTGCACTTAATACGTGAGAAACATACACAAGTGCTATATTTCCTAGTTCTTAATCATGCTTGGTTTGGATAAATGGGTTTTCCATGTGGCTTGAATTAATCTGATGAATCTGCAATGTGCTTATTTTTCATCACATATTTTACTGATAGCATGAGGACCCTTACTTAACCTGATGACTAACTACCTTATATGTGTTGCAAGGAAACAATGGGAAGCACTGAGGTTTACAAGATGGTACTAACTATTATACCTTGCCTTTTTTTTATTCCTTTGCCCCGTTTCCAATATAGAGAAGATATTTATGCACATCCTTGTTTTCAGGGTTCACTGATGATTACCTCTCAAACCACCTCTGTGGTCAGGAGGCGAGGAAAGTTTTCATACAACACCCACGGTTCAATATTGAAGTGTTCCTGAAGAGGTCGAAGGATGGACGGTCAATCATCCACAGGCACTAGCCTAAAGTTGCAAAGACCTTCAACATGAATGAAGGCTCAATATTTGCCTTCCGCTTTAGCAGTTTTCCAGATGAGATGCATCTCTCTATGTACCGTCTATGATGCTAATTTCGAAAGGTTCTAGATGTTGCATGTGAAACTTGCTGCTGGTGTAGTTGTGTAATGGGGTAGCTGAGTGCTAAAGCTATATCATGTTGCACTCCGATGTATTTCAATTATGAAATCCTGCTTCCTTAATATGGAAATGGAATATATTATGTGCTTAATATGAATATTAATTAGATTAGTAAATGGATTATTAATAATAGGCCAATTAGCCCGCTAATTGGCCAATTAGCTTGCTAATTGGGTTTTCCTATTGCAAACAGTTAATGAGAAAACACCATGGGCGATGACCTAAGGCAACGCACACAGTTTCTAGGAATAAACCGCGTTGGACCAATGAACAATCACACACGACATTCTCTTCAAAACTGTTTGCGTTACGCCACCTTGCGCAAACGTTTTCCTTGTAGTGACTGTGTGGGATGTATATACAAACGGAAATGTTTAGTCGTGACTGACTGTGTGGGATGTACTTATGACCATAATGATTTTGCTTGCATAATTGTATTTCTTTAGCACAACTATATGTATTTTGTGTTTGAGTGCTCGCTAGTCGCACACGACCTCATTTTACCGAGCGTGTGTGCCAGGAGGGCATATCCCCAACGGTTTCTGGGTCGTGTGGGAAGGACCCTCCTATCGCCCACACTCACTTGGTGAAGGTTCCAAATGCCGTTGCGGAAAGGGGTAAAAAATCGTTTGTTTAGGACCGACGCGCATCAGTGATGATTTTTTTTTTCAAAACTACAAGGCAACTTATAGTCCCATAATATATCCTGTACCTGGCCCTGACATGTGGCCCAGGATAGATAGTGTGGACGTTGAGCCTCCAATTTTCAAAGAACACAAGGGTAGAGCACAAACTAAGAGGATAAAGGGGCAATATGAGAAGCCAGCTCTTAAAGACACTTCAATGATGGCCTCAAATTACTTGCTCTAATTGCAACAAGGTGGCCCATAGATACACCAGTTGCCATGATGCTTTGAAGCTTGCACTGGCCATGAGAAAGAACAAGCATCGGGTAACTAACATGCTAATAGTAGTCTTAAATTTCTTGATACATGTTCTTTGTTTTGTTCATAACCAACTTACTAATCTTCAATTACTTTGCAACCAAGCACCAGATCTTACCCACCTGATGCTAGTGCTACACCAGCACCAGCAAGCACTGCAACCTCTGCTACTGCTAGTGCCACACCAACACCAGCAAGGACTGCAACCTCTGCCACTGCAAGTGCTGCACCACCAAAGAGGGTATCCTCTACTGCTGCACTAGCAAGGAGGGCATCATCGGCTGCTACTACTACTTCACCAACAAGGAGGGAATCATATGTTGCTGCTATTTTTGCACCAGCAAAAAGGACAACTAGATCATCTACTACTAGTTCATCTGTTGCTACACCACAACTAGATCTTCATCGGTTGCTGCAAAAGGTAAGGCACCCACAACTAGACCTTCATCTGCTATCGCAAATGGACCAAGGCGAGATTTCTTGCCTCCAAGACCTACTGGTGGTTCTCAGAGAACCAGTGATGTAGGGTGGAACCCTAGTGGCCAATCTTTCACGAATTGGAGGGGGATTCCTCGAAGAACATGAAGAACACGGGGAAGAACAAGGAGAAAAAAAGAGAAACACTCAAGAACAAGTCCAATCACACATCCACTAGACTAACGAACACATGGATCCGCAAGGTACATGAACAATCAAAGGGAAAGGCACAAGTTAGAGTTCATGCTTCCCTCACAGATGGTGTGGTTGTTCCTTTGCGCTTGCACTCCTCCTCGTCGCCCGTGAAGCTCCGACAAGCATGCACACGAGAGGGGTGTCAAGTAGTCACTACTGCAGGTTGCTGCTAACGCGACAATATGATTAGAGACCCTTTGACAAAAATGTGTGCGATGCCATAATCGCAAACGGTGGTGTAAAAAAATGTCAAAAAATGTGCAAAACATTTGCGATGGAGGATGCATCAAATACGGTTCAGATTTAGTTGCGTGTGTGATGCGGGGCATACGGTTCAGTTCAATTAACTGTTTGTGATGAGGAGGAACAAAAGAAACGGGCAGTCAGATGAAGGTGTGTGCGATATACATCATACGGTTCACTCGGATGAATGGTTTGTGATTAGGAAACACAAAAGAAACGGGCAGCCAGATGAAGGTGTGTGTGATATACGGCATGCGGTTCACTCGGCTGAACTGTTTGCGTTGAGACAAGAGAACAGAAATGGTTCAATATAACAAGATGTGTGTGATACGCGGCAAACAGGTCTGTAATCATAAATGTGTGTGAAGACCGATAATAACACAGACAATTGCTTCTAATAAGACGTATGTGATATGCTCTGTCTACACAACATCTATTGGCCATTGGGGGATGGGCGGTCTCCGGATACGCCATAAGGATGCGAAGAGGCATCCTATTAGCAAGGACTAGCTGTTCCACCAGTAGCTCATGTAAGAGAACTCTCAAGTTAAGTGTGCTCAGGCTGGAGCAGCTATCAGATGGGTGACTAGATGGGAAGTTCTGTTGATGTTAAATTAACTGATAGGATGGGTCGAATTTGTCAAATTAAATGACTGATACGACCCATCCCATGAGTTAATTTAACCTCGAGGTCCTTTATTTTTTAGTTTTTTTAGTTTTTAACACATGTTAAAGAAATTCTACCGCATTACTTTTTGACAATGTGCGATACGTGGCATATAGTTGATCCATCCGACCTGTTTGTGATGGAATAGGCCGTGTGTGTTGTGGGCAAATGCTTGCTAGTATTCAACCGTTTGCGATTGATGAATTCATCACCGACGGGTTCCCTAGTGTGGTCCGTGTTCATCTGATCATCATCTACTTCTTGTGCTAGCTCGATGATCCTTCTATGCTAAGTTTCCATTAATTGATGGCATTTTATGAACATGCCACTGTTTCCCGCCATTTCCTCACCTGTTTCCCGCCACCCAACGATATCACACATAGGCGGGACGCGGCGCACGGAGGCGACAAGCGCAGCCTGTAGCACATCCACCTTTTCCAAGCATGCCAACCCACCAAAGCGCCGCCTCTGCCATCAACCTCATCGACGAGGAAAACGAGCAGGCGCCACGGCCCGTCGAGGCCGAGGCGCTCCCCGGCAACACGATGGACGACACCATGATGCGCGTCATCGCCAGGGTTGAGCAGACCTTTGGCGCATGGCGCTTGAGCGCCGCGGATCAAGATAGGCATGTCAGCGCCGACAAGCTGCAGCTCGCCGCACAACATGATCGATGGCGCGCCGCAGAGCAAGCTAGGCGTGTCCGCGCCGATAGGCTGCGGCTCGCCGCACGGCGAGACCGTTGGAGCGCCGTAGAGCGAGAGGCGCGGCGCGCCGCACAGCAAGAGCGGATCCATCTGCGCTTGCTTGCTGTTGACACGGCGTCGCAGCTGGGTACACGTCCCATCAGTACCCCCATTCCTCGCCAGGAGTGGGTAGAGGCCCTCAGCGCCGTACTTGCACCAGAGGCCGGCCGCGCTGTACTTGCACCGGACGCCCGCCGTGCCGTTCGCCTTGACCGCGGCCCGCTGGATGCCAACGGGCTGGTCCGTAGGTTCGACCGCCTCCTTGGCCCAAGTGTCCACCTGGGCGCGGTAGAGGAATATGGCCGTCGCATCCTCGAGCTGGTGATCTCCGATGAAATAGCCAACTTGGAGCTCGAGATTGCGCTCCAGATGTACCGCGAGCGTGTCGACCGCTTGGACGAACGCCTGCACGAGTTCAGGCAGAGCCAAGAGCTACCGTAGGCAAGGGCTACTGGTCATGGTCTCATGGACGCGTTTTATTTTGTTGAGTCATTTCGACGTGGATAGCTATGTATTCACATCAATCATAGTATTCCTCTGTTTATTGCTCTGTTTCAATGTGTGTACTCTGTTTTCCATTCTTATATGTTCTGTTTCAATGTGTGTATATACGCTTTCCATTCTGTATATGTGGATGATAACAGCTAGATTCAAATTAGTATACAAAAACAGATAGAAAATGGAATTCATAATATATATATATATTAATTGTTCATTAGTTCATCACAGAATATATATATATATATATAAAATATCATCACATATACGTGATGATACTTAACTACTAGGTACAATGCATAAAATTGAAAACGAACAATACTAAAACTAATAATCCCTCCTGGAGCCAGAATTCCGGTAGCCCCTCGCCAGCAGCTCCCTGGTGCGTGGCGTCTTCCAGGTGCGGAGGCAGTACTCCGCCTCCTCTGCCTCACAGCGCTTGACGTACCGATCTGCCTCTTGCTGGTGGACGCGCGTGGACGATCTTGCCATTTCATTGGGCGCCCACCGGAGCTCCTCGTCGGTGGCACGCTGGAGCTTATCGGCCCACCTCCACGCAGCGACGAGGCGCTCAGCGCCTATGACCTTCCTCGTGAAGTACCCGTCTTCGTACACCTCCTCGGCACGACGACGCGCCTGCCCCCAAAGCTCCGCCGCCTCCGTTTTCCAGGCGGCATCACGGGCTTCACAGGCCGCCTGGTACCTGGCTTCCTCCTCCGCCATCTCCTTCTTGAACACCACTTGCCTGGCTTTCTTAGCCGGCGGCAGCGACTTCCACAGACAAAGATTGTACTGGCCCCAAAACCAATCCAAAGTTGGGGGGTACGGCACAACCTCGTCAGGCGGCGCGTAGGGGTCCTCGTCGCTGCTAATCGAGTGAGCGTCCTCGGGGGGCGGCGACTCCTCGTCGGCGCGTGGGCAGACCGGCGGTGCCATGGCAGAGATTTGAGAGAGAGATAAAGGGCGAGCGAGGGGAGGATGTAGATGAGAATGCAGGCGGGACGACGTGAGCAAGGTAGTATATATTGGCGGCCGGAATCCAGATCGACGGGGACAGTACACACGCCGGTCGCCGGAATTTACGAGTACTGTTGTTTGAATTACAGATGATTCCCGCAGCAAAACCCGTGTGTGAACATAATAGCTGACGGTTTCCAATACAGAACCGTGTCTGATTAATGATCCCTGCCACTCACCTACCAAACCTCGAGCCGCGAGATAGAGTGCCAATCGTGTGCGGGCCGGTTGTCTTGCCAGATCTTTACATTTTCTTTTTTGAACACCAGATATTTACATCGTCTCATGATTTTTTCACTCGCACACAAGTACACAAAAATATGATTTTTCAAACCGTTATGGTTAGACGTTGCATGTAGATGTAGTTCAAATTTGAATTACGGTCATTAAATGGCTAGAAAATCACTTAAATGTCTTTAAAAGGTCAAATGACCCCTGAAATTTTCCAATTTTCACATGACAGTTGTATTAGTGCATGTTAAGCGTAGAAAAAAAAATTGAAGGCCGTAAGAGGAAGCTATCTCCCGTTCGTCATCAAACATGCATTGTTCCCACTCGGAACCACGGACCTTCTAGTGAGTTGCTCCAGTTTGTGAGGGGTGTGTGTCCAAACTTTTGTCAAACAGGCCAATTTTTTAACCACATCATTGTGACGCCCCCGATTCAATCGTACACTAATCATACACGCAAACATGTATGATCAAGATCAGGGACTCACGGGAAGATATCACAACACAACTCTAAAATAAAATAAGTCATACAAGCATCATAATACAACCCAGGGGCCTCGAGGGCTCGAATACAAGTGCTCGATCATAGACGAGTTAGCGGAAGCAACAATATCTGAGTACAGACATAAAGTTAAACACGGTGCCATAAGATGGCTAGCACAAACTGGGATACAGATCGAAAGAGGCGCGGGCCTCCTGCCTGGATCCTCCTAAACTACTCCTGGTCGTCGTCAGCGGCCTGCACGTAGTAGTAGGTACCTCCGGTGTAGTAGGAGTCATCGTCGACGGTGGCGTCTGGCTCCTGGGCTCCAGCATCTGGTTGCGACAACCGAGAATAAAGGAAAAGGGGAAAAGGGGGAGCAAAGCAACCGTGAGTACTCATCCAAAGTACTCGCAAGCAAGGATCTACACTACATATGCATGGGTATCTGAGTAAAGGGGCAATATCGATGGACTGAACTGCAGAATGCCAGAATAAGAGGGGGATAGCTAGTCCTGTCGAAGACTACGCTTCTGGCAGCCTCCATCTTGTAGCATGTAGAAGAAAATAGATGGTAAGATCACCAAGTATCATCGCAGAGCATAATCCTACCCGACGATCCTCCCCTTGTCGCCCTGTGTGAGAGCGATCACCGGGTTATATCTAGCACTTGGAAGGGTGTGTTTTATTAAGTATCCGATTCTAGTTGTCATAAGGTCAAGGTACAACTCCGGGTCGTCCTATTACCGAGGATCATGGCTATTCGAATAGATAAACTTCCCTGCAGGGGTGCACCACATTACCCAACACGCTCGATCCCCTTTGGTCGGACACACTTTCCTGGGTCATTCCCGGCCTCGGAAGATTAACACATCGCAGCCCCACCTAGGCACAACAGAGAGGTCAGCATGCCGGTCTAAATCCTATGTGCGCAGGGGTCTGGGCCCATCGCCCATTGCACACCTGCATGTTGCGTGGGCGGCCGGAAGCAGACCTAGCCTCCCTAATACAAGAGAAGGCATCCAGTCCAATCCGGCGTGCGCCGCTCAGTCGCTGACGTCAAGAAGGCTTTGGCTGATACCACGACGTCGAGTGCCCATAACTGTTCCCGCGTAGTTTGTTAGTGCGTATAGGCCAGTGGCCAGACTCAGATCAAATACCAAGATCTCGTTAAGCGTGTTGTTTTGAAGCAACCGCTAACGCCGACCAGGGCCAGGCCCACCTCTCTCCTAGGTGGTCTCAACCTGCCATGTCGCTCCGCCACAAAGTAACAGTCGGGGACCATCGTGAACCCAGGCCCACCTCTACCGGGATGGAGCCACCTGTCCTTTCAGCCCCCACATCGGAATCACTTGCGGGTACTCTACGAGCCGACCCGACTTTAGTCACCACATGTATCATATAATGTATATAGGTATATACCCGTGATCACCTCCCGAGTGATCACGGCCCGGTAGTATAGCGTAGCAGATGAACAAGAATGTAGGGCCACTGATGGAATACTAGCATCCTATACTAAGCATTTAGGATTGCATCTAAGGGTAACAACTGTAGCAACAATGACAGGCTATGCAGCAGAATAGGATAAACCGAAAGTAGTAACATGCTACACTACTCTAATGCAAGCAGTAGAGAGAGAATAGGCGATATCTGGTGATCAGGGGGGGCTTGCCTGGTTGCTCCGGCAAGGAGGGGTCGTCAACGCCGTAGTCGTACTGGGTAGCAGCGGCATCAGTCTCGTAGTCTACCGGAGAGAAGAGGGGGAAGAAACAATAAATACAATGCAAACAGATGCATATCAATGCATGACAAGACAATTAACGGTGCCAGGTGTGCCCTAATGCAGTAGGAGGTGATACCGGCGAAGGGGGGAAACATCCGGGAAAGTATCCCCGAAGTTTTGCATTTTCGAACAGATGAACCGAAGGGGGAAAGTTGCGTGTTCGCTATGCTAGGGATGTGTGGCGGACGAACGGGCTGCATATCCGTGTTCGTCTCGTCGTCCTAAGCAACTTTCATGTACAAAGTTTTTTCATCCGAGTTACGGATTATTTTATATGATTTTTTAAAATTTTAATTATTTTTAGAATTTATTTAATTACTTTAAATCAACATTATCCAGAATAGTGTATGTTGACGTCATCATGATGTCAGTAGTCAACAGTGCGTTGACTGGGTCAAACTGACGTGTGGGTCCGAGCTGTCATACTCTGTTTATTCTAATTAGGGTTTAACTAAGTTAACTAGTGATTAGGTTAATCTAATCAGGATTAATTAAGTTAGTTAATTCTTTATTTAATTAATTAATATTTTATTTATTTTTAATTTTTAATTTTTAATTTTTTTAATTCTTTTTTTAACTTTCGTTCTGGGGCTAGGCCTACCTGTGTGTGGCACAAGGGCCTTGCGGGTCGGGCGGCGGGCGTGGGCGCGTGGGCGCCAGCCCGTTAGGCCGCTTGCCCAGGCCAGGGGCGGGATTGGCGGGGTGTCGTCGGCCATCGCAACGAGCGGCCGCAGCCGTCGGGGAAGGAAGGGGGCGGCCACGGCGCGGCCCCGGTGCGGCCAGGCGCGGGGCTGCGAAGACGGCAAGCGGCGCGCCGGGGCGCGCAGCAACGCAGCGGCGAGGAGGAGGCCGCGGGACGCGCGAGCGGCAGGGGGCACCGACGGCGTCGGGCGCGGGCGCGGTCTGGTGCGGGGCCGCACGACGATGTTGTGGCGGAACGGCGCGGACGCACGACGAGCGGCGGCAGCAGCAGGCAGCGAGCGTAGCGCGCAGGCGAAGAGGGCGGTGTCATGCACCGTGGCTGGGCAGCTGCAGGGCGCGAGTCCCGCGCGGGACCTATGGGAGCGTGTGGGCGAGCTCCGGGGACGAGCCGGGGCGAACGGGGCGCGAGCACGGTGGCTGTTGTGCGTGGGCGAGGCCGTGAGCACCGACGGTGAGCAGGCGCGAGGCACGGTCGAGTGCTACTAGGTGCGCAACAGGGTGCACGGGCGCGCGCGCAGCGCGCAGGCGGGCATGGGTGGTCGGCACGGTGAGCAGGGGAGCAGAGGGAGGCGGGGCCTCACCGCGGGCGTAGGGTTCGGGGCAGCGGGGCGTGGGGAGGTCGACGGGGACGACGGCGATGTTGGGGAGGAAGTCCGGCGAGGTAGTGGTGGGACGAGGCGGCGATGGGTTGGTGTCCCGGGGCGGCGACGTCCGGTGCCCCGATTCGATCTGGATCAGGGGGGAGGGAGAGCGAGTGTGGGGAGAGTGGGGGTGTCGGTGTGTTAGGGTTTGGCCTGGGAAGGCCATATAGGCCAGGGGGTTGGGGTTGGCTGGCCTGGCTGTTGTCTTTGCCCAATTGGGCTGGTGGCCTACTGGGTCGGAGCCCAGTGGGGGGGGTGCTTTCTTTTCTTTTCCTTTTTTTTGTTTTATCTTTTTGTTCTTTTTCTTTTATTTATTTCCCTTTCTGTTTTAATTCACGTTAAAATATTTAGGCATTTTCTAAAAAAGTATTTTCTTCACAATAATTACCTATGTAATATTTGGCACTAACCAAACATTTTTGTTTTAATGTTTGAAAACTTTTGTTGTTTGCCATATTTTGAATTTGATTTTTGAACCAGTTTTTGAGCTAACAAGAGATTAGCAATAGTAACGGAGATGATGTGGCATCATTAGTAGAGTTTCACTGTAGCTTAATTATCCGGGCGTCACAATTCTCCTCCACTATAAGAAATCTCGTCCCGAGATTTAAGAGATGGAGTAAGGGGGAAAGGTTTGGTTACAAAATTCTAACGGATCTTCTCGTTCTTGTTGCTCTTCTCGGAGAGGTCGACCCATTTGTAGGATCGAAAGTATGTCTAGAGGGGGGTGATTAGACTACTTGACCAAATAAAAATCTAGCCTTTTCCCAATTTTAATTCTTGGCAGATTTTAGCAACTTAGCACAAGTCAAGCAATCAACCTACACATGCAATTCTAAGAGTGTAGCAGTGAAATGTAAAACAATTGCATATGAAGGTAAAGGGAGGAGTTTGAGGGAGCAAACGCAATGTTGACACGGAGATTTTTTATCCGTGGTTCCGATAGGTGGTGCTATCGTACATCCATGTTGATGGAGACTTCAACCGACGAAGGGTAACGGTTGTGCGAGTCCATGGAGGCTCCACCCATGAAGGGTCCACGAAGAAGCAACCTTGTCTATCCCACCATGGCCGTCGCCCACGAAGGACTTGCCTCACTAGGGTAGAACTTCACGAAGTAGGCGATCTCCTTGCCCTTACAAACTCCTTGGTTCAACTCCACAATCTTGACGGAGGCTCCCAGGTGACACCTAACCAATCTAGGAGACACCACTCCTAATAGATGGTGTGTTGAGGATGAACTCCTTGCTCTTGTGCTTCAAATGATAGTCTCCCCAACACTCAACTCTCTCTCATAGGATAGGATTTGGTGGAAAGATGATTTGAGTGGAAAGCAACTTGGGGAAGGCTAGAGATCAAGATTTATGTGGTTGGGATGGAATATCTTGACCTCAACACAAGTGTAGGTGGTTCTCTCTCAGAAAATGTATGTTGGAAGTGTAGGCATGTTCTGATGGCTCTCTCCACGAATGAAGAGTGGGTGGAGGGGTATATATAGCCTCCACACAAAATCTAACCATTACACACAATTTGCCAAACTCGGTGGGACCGATTCAGAGAACTCAGTCAGACCGATTTAGTTCAAAATGTGAACGTTAGGATTTTCGGTGGGACCGACATGTCAACTCGGTGGGACCGATGTCATTAGGGTTAGGGCATAACGTAATCTCAGTGAGACCGATTACACAAACTCGGTTGGACCGATTTTGGTAATAGACTAACCAGAGAGTTGGTCAGGCAAACTCGGTGGGACCGATTCGCTCATCTCGGTTGGACCGAAACGTTACGAAAGGGAAACAGAGAGTTTGCATTGCAATCTCGGTGGGACCGATCGCTCATCTCGGTTGGACCGAAACATTATGAAGGGAAACAGAGAGATTACAATCCCATCTCGGTGAGACCGAGATCCCTATCGGTGAGACCGAAAAGACTAGGGTTTGTGGCAGTGGCTATGTCAAGTGAACCCGGTGGCGCCGGATAGATCAATGAGCTACGTGTTGTTAGGAATTACCAAAACCACCCAGGGATAGTTGCACTTTCAATCTCCCCCTTTTTGGTAATTGATGACAACATATAAATCAAAGCTTCGACAAATGATCATAAGATTGAAAAACATCGTCGCTTTAAGAAGTATGTGATAAGCAAGAGCTCCCCCTAAATTTGTGCATTATTTAAAATTTGCTTTTGAATGCAAATGCACAATCGATTAGGATCATGGGTTACTCTTCCATGTCACATACATCTCGGTGGAGTGCTCAAAATGATATAACTTAAAACCATGCACTCATCACCAAGGAAGTGAATGATCATATAAGGATATGCGAGATAATATCATCCAACAAGCATTAAGGTAGCATATGATCAAACACATGATCAGACAAGTATCTCACAAGGACATAAAGTATCTCACACAAGCACACAATCAAGAAGTTCAACCAAAATAGCAAGAGAGATAAAAAGCAACACTCTCTCTCAAAGCCTATGATCTATACATTTTTCTCCCCCTTTGGCAACAAGTTACCAAAAAGTTCAAAAATGCATAGTGCTAAACGTCTCTCAGGCTTGATCTCCGGGAGGTGGTGTAGATAGAACTCTGAGGACGAAGGCATCCGTTGATGTAGTTGGAGCTGGTGGAGTGGCTGCTGGAGGTGGCACTGGAGCTGTAGTTGCTGGTGCTGATGCTGTAGCTCTAGAATCTCTCACTGGTACTGCAGCAGACCTCTGTCCTCTAGGCACTCGCTCAAATGCATCAGTAGTTGCCTTGCCTTTCTTCTCTTCTGCTTCCTCCTGAAGCTGCTCAACTGCTGTTTGAATCTCAGTTACCTTCAGATCAAGATCATAAAATTTGGTTTATATGATCCTCTCCAAGCTCTCCTGGTTTTGAGTCAGGGTGGCCAAGCCCTTCTCAATCCTCAGTGTCGACTGGATCAGATATGCAAGTTGATCTTGCTTGCTCTTCAGGAAAACTTGAGATGCCTCTTCAACACTTGGCATCTTGGCAGATTTCTCAGTCTTTGCCTTGGCTCTCTTCTCCTGTGCTTGAACAGATGTGGGGTCTTCTTCATTCATCACGACAGTGTTGTCTTCAAAATCAGGATGCAAAGGAGGTGCTCCTTGTCCAACAGATATGTTCATGTGCCCATCTTGGAGTTGATGAGCTCCTGAATGTGTGCAGCATACCCACAACTTCTCTTCTGATTAGCATCTGTCCTCTTGATTGTTTCTACAATCAAACTCATAACCTTGAACTTCTGAGGCACATCAAACAAGTGTAGCAAATTGATAGCATGTCCTCTAATCATCTTGTGATCTCCAGACTTGGGTAGCAATGTGTGCCTAAGGATCCAGTTAATGGTAGGCAGACCAGACAACAAGAAGTGTACAGATCCAAGCTTGTGAGTCTCCAAAGCTTTATCTAGGATCTCCCTATACATGTGTGCCATAGTGTTGTGGTCTTTCTTCTTGGTGGCATACACATCCAAGTCATCTTCATGTTCTTCAGGGGCATTGATCAGCTTGGCCCATTCTTCAACTGTGGATTGGTACCTAGTACCTTCTGACATCCAAACTATCTTCCCATTTGGGTAAAAGTGAGCAGTGGAGTAAAATTGCATGATCAGCTCATCATTCCATTTTATGAGCTTCTGAGCCACAAATTTATCAACTCCACATGATTTGAAGCTGTCATAAACTCCTGGAAAGTGATCTTCATTTTCTTTGATGTATTCCCAGTCAACCCATCTCATGTCACAGACAATGGGCTTCTTGTCAAGCAGGATAGTCTCATAGAAATCTTGATGTTCCTTTGTGTGGAACCTGTAATCAACCGTTGTCCTCCTCCTCACAACATAAGGATCAGACTGTCTCCACAGTCTCAGTCCAGCATCTTTTCTGATGTGCATGTCTTCAGCCACTGGATGAGCATCATTGTGGTCTGGAATCTTGGGCTTCAACTTTCTCAAAACAAGTAAATCATCTTCTTCTTCTTCAGCTTCAGGCACTGGGGCCTTGTTCTTTTCTTCAGCAGGTATACTTCTGGTGTTTCTCTTGGGCTTTGGGGGCTTCTGAGTTTGAGCTTTGGGAGCAGACTTGGGCTTAGATGGAGCAGCCCCTGACTTGATTGCATCTCCCATAAGCTTCTGAGCTTTGGGTGCTGGTGCAACATCCTCTTCCTCTTCCCCTTCAGAATCTCTCTTCATTGAGGGCTTGCCAAGAACTCTGGCAGTAGTGGTTCTTGCCCTCTTCTTCTTCTTGTCCTCACCATCTGCTTCTTCTTCAGATTCAATGGTGAACTTCATAGTTTCACCTGTGGCAACTTTCATTGGCTTTGACATTGGCATCCTCCTTGCAGGTGCCTTCTTGTTCAGTCCTAGCTTACTTGCAACAGCTATGCCATACTCCTTTTTCGGCACCTTTTTCCTTGAAGTGGCCTCATCCTCAACAGCCACATAATCCTCATCCTCAGAATCTGAGGTTCTCTTCTTCCTGGATCTGGTTGCTGCCTTTGGCAAGTTGCTTGGAGTGCTCCTGCTTCCATCATCAGAAGTGCTAGTGGGATCTGAGCCCTCACTCATCTGCACCTGTTCCTCTGACCTGTTCTGACTGTCATTTTGATCAGACATCTCTACAAACTAGCAGACCCTGTGAATGGATGTAGATGAGGTAGAGTAGATGAGCATCACAAAGTGCAGAGTTTTTGCAAAACAGGTGACTTAAAAACTTAGTTTTAGTTCTTCACAGAAAGCATTTCGGATCTACCGATTTGTAAACTCGGTGATACCGAAGCAGCTTTTGGAACCTAAACTAGCGAACTCGGTCAGACCGAGTCACAGTTCGGTGGCACCGAGACTGCTAGGGTTTCACAGAGAATCAAACTCGGTCACACCGATTTGCAATTTTCGGTCAGACCAAAAACGCATGTGCAATGGCCTAAGCCAAATCGGTGAGACCGATTTCTACAACTCGGTCGGTCCGAGATGAGTTCGGCGGAGACCTAACCCTAAATTTTCAAATCAAATCTAATCTACGGGATGCTTTCGCTGGACAGGATGATTTCATACATGGCAAGAATCATGGCAAAGCAATGTGCTACAAATCGGAGTTAAGGAATAGCACAAAGATCAAGTTCGTACCCTACTTCGGCGGTGAACTTGCTACGGCGGCAACGGTGGGGTAGATTGTCGTTGACGATGGCGGAGACCAGCGGCGGTAGGGTGCTGGCGGCGAGAGGACGATCCGGAGACCCGAGGAGGCAGAGCAGGTCACGCGCGGGTGAAAGGTTTTGGAAAAATTTCCAAAATTTGACCCGTCAGTATGTGTGACCAAAAATTTCTAATTGGTTGCACCAAGATTGAAAACCTAGATCAACTTAGTGATCTCGGTATGACAGAAAAGGGTGAATCGGTCAGACCGAAATGCACAAAGAGGTTTTGGAAGTTTAAGTCTATGACGAATCGGGGACTCCGAGTGCTCCTCACACAGAGTGGTTCGAATCTGACTTGATCAAACTTTGTGATGCAGCATGAAAAGAGTTTGAGACGAGGAAAGCATAGATAGCTAGAGGGAGTACTTAGGCATTCTTGTCCATCCATTTGGCAAAAGAGAAAAAGCCAAACAATCAAAGCAACAAATGGATGTCCTCGAATGAGTAAAATATGCATCCAACATGCTCACACAATAAAATGACAAATGAAATATGTGACAAAGCATGCACAAACACTCTAGCATCTATCAAGCAATTTGGCGATGACTAGGTCATCTATATATGAGTATATTGACTTAGGAGTCAAATGAGAACATTTGATCATAGGTCATACTCATCGTTTAAGCACAAGTGGGGTTACCACTTTTACATAAAGCATTGTTGTGCTCACATCATTAGAGTTGCTTTAGCTCAATTGATTAGAGTAAAGCTCCCCCTAGATGTGATATCCCCCCTAAGAGGGATGAACTAACCTTGGGTTTTGTCGATGATGACTTCATGTAGGTGTTGAAGATGTGGACGCTCAATGTTGACGTAGATCATTTGGAGCAATCCATTGGAGTGAGTTGCACTTTCAATACCTACACGGGTTAGTCCCACAAGGAACAAGCAAGGATATCCATAGACATAGAGTGATGTTCACACAAGATGATGTCCATGAAAGCATTAGGTTACCTTGTCCCTTGTCTTACCAACAAGAGGGTTCGTGACTCCTTGAACTAGTGCAAGATATGGAAGTTGTTTGCACTTGTCCTTGCCAAAATGATAAGAGTGAAGTATGTTGGCGGAGTCACCCTCAAGAACTCTCTAGTTCTTCTACTTCGGGATCCACACCATCTTGATGGGAATCCTTGGAGTTGTAGTCGTACTTGATGAAGTGGAACTTGATGTAGTCTTGGGAACCCACTTGACCAAGGCCTTAGGAGCTTCTTCAAATGCATCAATCTCCTCTTGAAGCTTGTCCTTGCCTTTTTGCTTGTGGTCTTGTGGTGGAAGATCATCTTGAGCTTGTGTTCCTTGGAAAGAAGTAGGATCATACTTCTCTTGTTGAGGAACAAACTTCGTCTTGGGGTATTGATCTTCTTCCCACTCAACTCCATTGGCATTGAACTTTCGTTCAAAACCAACACCTTGATTCTTCCGGTGTCTTCCTTGCTTGCGTACAATTTCCTCAAATTGCTTACTTCCGGCAAGACTCTTGTAAACACCTTTCTCTATAATTCCCTTCAATAAGCTATTTTCTTGCTCAAGTGTAACTTGGCTAAGAGAATCATTAGTGGAATCAAGAGAACAACTAGAAGCAACATCATTGGATTTAGCATGATTGTTATTACTACTAGAAGAAGAATCTTTCTTTCTTTTGTTGCTAGATTTAACTTGTGGCATGTAAGTAGACAAGAGTAAACGCTTGGCAATGTAAGAAGAACTTTTCTTGCGAAGATCATCATTGATTGCTTTTAAGAACTCATGCTCTTGCTCAAGGTTGAGCTTTTCAAAGCGTAGCTTCTCATGAGTCTTTAAAAGTTCTTGATGATCTTCCAAGGTAGTTTCATGAGCTAACTTGAGAGTGTTTAGTTCTTTAGTTAGACGCTCAATCTTCTTCTTATCATCATCATTTGTTTTATCTTGATTAGCATGATCATTAGCAAGTTCATCATAGTTTTCATAACTAGAGTTGTCAACAAGTAAATCATCATCTCCTAGCAAATCATCTTCATCACTATTGAAATCAACATACTCGGGGTGTGTTACCTTTGGACCTTTGGCCATGAAGCATCTCCCAATTCCTTCATTTGGTGAGTCAAATATGTCGTAGGAGTTGGTTGACACAAGTGCTAGACCGGCAACACCTTCATCTTGAGTATATTCGGAGTCGGAGTGATAACTTCTTTCGGAGTGATGGTCGGAGTCGGAACTGGATACCCATTCACCAACATGAGCTTGATGTCTTCGTTTTGTGTAGCTCCTTGATGACTTGTCCTTCCTCTCCGAATCCTTGCTTCTTCGAGAGGGTCTTCGTTCATAACGATCATCTCTACTCCTTCTCTCTTGGTGGTGATTCTTCTCTCCTACTCCTTCTTTTGGGAGAATCTTCTTCTTTTGTAGGGAGCCGTACACTCATTGGAATAGTGTCCGGGTCTTCCACAATTGTAGCAATTACGCTCACGACTAGAAGATCTTTTGTCATTGTAGGACCTTGACTTGGAACTTCTTTCCTTGCTTCTACTCTTGTAGAACTTGTTGAAGTTCTTCACCATTAGGCTCAATTCTTCATTGAAGGTTTGTTTCTCACTTGATGATGTGGGAGCATCACATGAGGCTTTGTAAGCACCACTTGACTTGTTGTGGAGCTCTTCCTTATCCTTGAGTGACATCTCATAAGCAACAATTCTTCCAATGACTTCCGTTGGCTTGAGATCTTTGTAATTGGGCATCATTTGGATCAATGTGCACACGGTATCATATTTTCCATCCAAGGCTCTTAGGATCTTCTTGATGATGAATCTATCGGTCATCTCTTCACTTCCTAAGCCGGCAATCTCATTTGTGATGAGAGCAAGCCTAGAGTACATTTCAGCGACACCTTCACCATCCTTCATTTTGAACTTGTCAAGTTGACTTTGAAGCACATCCAATTTGGATTCCTTGACGGAGTCGGTACCTTCGTGCATATCAATCAAAGTATCCCAAATTTCCTTTGCATTCTCAAGACGGCTGATTTTGTTGAATTCTTCGGGGCACAATCCGTTGAAGAGAATATCACAAGCTTGAGCATTGTATTGCAGCATCTTCAACTCTTCCGCGGTAGCTTCACGGTTCGGTTCTCTCCCATCAAAGAATTCACCTTGCAAGCCAATACACACAATAGCCCAAACGGCGGGGTTATGTCCAAGAATATGCATTTTCATCTTATGCTTCCAACTAGCAAAATTAGTACCATCAAAGTAAGGACCTCTACGGTGGTAATTTCCCTCGCTAGACGCCATACTCTCCTAGGTTGTGAAACCAAGGCTATGACCACCAAAAGCTATGGAAATCAAAGCAAATGGAGACCAAAGCTCTGATACCACTTGTAGGATCGAAAAGTATGTCTAGAGGGGGGTGATTAGACTACTTGACCAAATAAAAATCTAGCCTTTTCCCAATTTTAATTCTTGGCAGATTTTAGCAACTTAGCACAAGTCAAGCAATCAACCTACACATGCAATTCTAAGAGTATAGCAGCGGAATGTAAAACAATTGCATATGAAGGTAAAGGGAGGAGTTTGAGGGAGCAAACGCAATGTTGACACGGAGATTTTTTATCCGTGGTTCCGATAGGTGGTGCTATCGTACATCCACGTTGATGGAGACTTCAACCCACGAAGGGTAACGGTTGCGCGAGTCCACGGAGGGCTCCACCCACGAAGGGTCCACGAAGAAGCAACCTTGTCTATCCTACCATGGCCGTCGCCCACGAAGGACTTGCCTCACTAGGGTAGATCTTCACGAAGTAGGCGATCTCCTTGCCCTTACAAACTCCTTGGTTCAACTCCACAATCTTGACGGAGGCTCCCAAGTGACACCTAACCAATCTAGGAGACACCACTCTCCAAGAGGTAATAGATGGTGTGTTGATGATGAACTCCTTGCTCTTGTGCTTCAAATGATAGTCTCCCCAACACTCAACTCTCTCTCATAGGATAGGATTTTGTGGAAAGATAATTTGAGTGGAAAGCAACTTGGGGAAGGCTAGAGATCAAGATTTATGTGGTTGGAATGGAATATCTTGACCTCAACACAAGTGTAGGTGGTTCTCTCTCAGAAAATGTATGTTGGAAGTGTAGGCATGTTCTGATGGCTCTCTCCATGAATGAAGAGTGGGTGGAGGGGTATATATAGCCTCCACACAAAATCTAACCGTTACACACAATTTACCAAACTCGGTGGGACCGATTCAGAGAACTCGGTCAGACCGATTTAGTTCAAAATGTGAACGTTACGATTTTCGGTGGGACTGACATGTCAACTCGGTGGGACCGATGTCATTAGGGTTAGGGCATAACGTAATCTCAGTGAGACCGATTACACAAACTCGGTTGGACCGATTTTGGTAATAGACTAACCAGAGAGTTGGTCAGGCAAACTCGGTGGGACCGATTCGCTCATCTCGATTGGACCGAAACGTTACGAAAGGGAAACAGAGAGTTTGCATTGCAATCTCGGTGGGACCGATCGCTCATCTCAGTTGGACCGAAACGTTACGAAGGGAAACAGAGAGATTACAATCCCATCTTGGTGAGACCGAGATCCCTATCGGTGAGACCGAAAAGACTAGGGTTTGTGGCAGTGGCTATGTCAAGTGAAATTGGTGGCGCCGGATAGATCAAATCGGTGGGGCCGAGTTTGACTTTTGGTTTGGGACATATTTGGATGTGAGAAAGTAGTTGAGGGTTTTGGAGCATATCACTAAGCATTTTGAGCAAGAACCTCATTAAGCAACACCTCACCCCCTCTTAATAGTATTGGCTTTTCCTATGGACTCAATGTGATCTTGGATCACTAAAAATAAAATGTAGAGTCTTGTGCTTTGAGCTTGAGCCAATCCTTTTGTCCTTAGCATTTTGAGGGGTCCACTTTCTTAACGCATGCCATGCCAATCATTGAGGTTTCCTGAAATATTTATCTTGAAATAGCATTAGCTCAATGAGCTATATGTTGTTAGGAATTACCAAAACCACCCAGGGATAGTTGCACCTTCACCATTACATTGATGTCTTCATTTCTCTACTTCAGGTCATCATGATGAAGTCGGTATCCTTTCTTCAGGTACTCCATCATACTTACGAAAGAATAACGTGTGGGTATTCCGGAAGAACCTACCTCTGCAAGGTTGACTATCTGGTCGATAACATCGGGGAAGGTGGCCAAAAGTAACTCTCGAATTGAAACTTAAGAAAATATCGAGAGCAAGATAAGAAGGTGCAATAAGAAGTTTCAAGCGGATAGGCAATCATTTGTTGCCTGAAAGAGAGTGTGAAAGGGGTTCAGAGCAATGGTCATAAGTATTGACTCAGATACCAGAATTGGTGATCTCTCGAAAGGTGGCTCGTGAATTACATACAAAGCCACGCGTGAGGAATAATTTTGGAAACAGGGGTACAGGAGAGTCAGGTATCGATCCTGTGGAACTGTGGGTTATGGGCCCACCATGTGGTTTAAAAGTAGAAAGGGCGGTAATGTCTTGCACGATCATGTAAGCAAGGCATGTCAGAGGATAGCCTGTCAGTTATGTCGGCAACAACATCGGTACCAAGGGCGAGGGACGAAGAGAACCATTTTCCTGCTCGTTGAACAAGGCGGACCAATAGGCAAAGTGCTCATCCATCGGTGGCTACCGAAATGTCATCAACAATAGTAACAGGGTCTTGCTGACAGAATTGTACCTGAGGTGTGCACATAAGCAGTGAACTATTACTGCTTAGATCATATAGACCACAAGAAAGATTAAACAAAACAATGGAAAGAAAAAGGTGTTTAAACACATATTTGAAGGGTATATTCTTCCCAAGGATAAGAGGGCATGATATACGTGACAGGAGATCAAGGATATGACCATTTAGATAAAAGGGGTAAGAAGAATCATGATATCTACCTATACAACGGTGTTTGGATAACTGATCAAGAACCATTTAGCATTGGGCTTCAAATGTTCTTGTTGAAAAACGGAGTACCACATACATGCTTCGAGATAGCATTGACATAGTCACTAGGTAAAGATCAGACTTTGGATACACAAAGGACCCATCAGGAACATCTTATAGAATAAGTCTTACAATTTCCTCATGGACGAATGAATAACCTTGTGAAAGGATACTATAGCAATAGGTCCTCCGACCAGGTGTGCTAGGCATGGTATCACCTTACTGGGTTATATAAAGACCAATGCTATGACTCTTGGAAAATGTTCTAACCATCATATCTGACCAAGTTTCAATTCTGATTGATGTCAGGATACCTCAGACTTAAGATGCCTGAGAAGAAAAGGTGCAACACAAATTGACGACATGTCATTGTAAGATTCTTGGGAAATGAACTATGGAAGCGAGTTCCGAAACAAGAGTTCATCAGTAAACCAAGGAGAGGACAAGGAGGTGGCTGATGGACTCATGAACAATTCATCGAGAATTCCAAAGGTTGGATTTCCACAATTATGTGAACAAGGAGATAACATTTGTCAGATCAAATGATATAATGAGGAATGCTCAAGGTAAACATACCCGATTAAACATTGGTTGACAGATGCACCCTAAATACGGCTTAGGTAGCATGATCAATGTTAGAATGGTGATTCGATAACCAATGGTCTAAGAATGAATTATCGACCATTAACTTCAAAGCAATAGGGATGCTAGAAGTTTTGAATTCACACATCATAGTTAAATGGCTAGTATCCCGGTTAGAAACAACACGGGGACCAAGATATGAACGGAGATGGCGAGAAGTATTACTATATCAAGAATTCTTAAGAGGTGGTGAAATTCTCACGACATTCTTGACATAAAAGATGGTAATACTCCAAGGTAAAGAAGAACAAATGTTGGATAGCAAGGATCTCAAGGTATAACACAAAACACGAACAAGTTTGTGTTGAACGGAAGGAAATAAAGTGGTCGACGATAACACAAATCATCGAGGGCAAGGATGGTATTTCTCATCATGAATTCAGTTGATATCCTGGAGGAGCTCAGAATGTGATGATGATCACGACACATTTGTCGAGAGATTTCATGAAGATGTAATCGATCGGCGATGACATCAAATTTAAGGAATGATGAAGCGAAAGGTTATTAGAACCATGGGTACGACACAAACCTGAAATCAAGCTTGCTGTTTGAGGTTAAACGATAAGACGAGGAAGATCGACGTAAGATTAGCTCACCATCGAAATTTGTGCTCCGGGAAGAAGGACTAGGTAGCACAATTAAAATTAGCATGATCATGAAGTAACCGATCAGGCTAGGAGTGACGTGATGGAGTATTAAACGTCTCAACAACAAAGTACTAGGAGTATTGAATCACAGTGTTGATTCGATTCACTAATCGGTGTTCCTGGTTGACGACAACTCAGAACCCGTGGAGTGACTATGACGGGGAAAGCTACTACTTCATCA
The DNA here is from genome assembly GCF_018294505.1 of Triticum aestivum. Classification (NCBI taxonomy): domain Eukaryota; kingdom Viridiplantae; phylum Streptophyta; class Magnoliopsida; order Poales; family Poaceae; genus Triticum; species Triticum aestivum. The sequence goes on from NC_057811.1 coordinate 153,977,975, forward strand.
TAAATTCACAACATGTAGTGCAATGGGGTGATATCCTCGAGATACCAGGGGATAATACTCGAAGGTAGATCAAAATAGAAGTTGGGCAGGCGTACTGATCTGAGAAGATAAGTATTTTAACTCGTCGAGAAATGGGATAAAAGAAGGACAATATGGTCGAAACCACGATTGCAAAAGACCAAATCTCAGATATAAGATGAACTTATACCAAGGGGACAATTAATTTTAAGAGAAGCTTCCATGATAAGATCTACATCGTGTCCATGGGCATGAACATAAAGTTCAAGGTCGACTCCCACTTCTCTAATGCATAACCTTTCATTCACTTCTCGCGTTCGATGAGGTTGTAGTGTTGAAATTTTATCTGTCAAAATACTAGAAGACTATGACTCATGAAAACTTTTCGGGTTCACACAGATCAAGGAAGGCGTATATTCAACCCATCGGGGTATCTTAGAAACATATACCACTAGCTTCTAGAATAATTATCACCAGATCGAAAGCAGAGCATGGTTGGCCAAATCAGATAATAGTATTTACCAATGGCATTACGTATCAGGGAAAGAACTTCCAAAGTGATTGAATATGAAGGACGATGTCGGATAAAATGCAGCAAAGGATCCGGTGGTCCTCAAGGGATCTGATGTGAGTATCGGTACTCAACCAGAGGAAGAAAGAATGCAAGGACATTAGATTATAGAAACCCAATGAGTAATTCAAAGCTCAATTGCACAAGAATTATGAATTCCAAGTAAAGGGATCAAAAGCAACGCTGTGATTAGGGATGGATAAGTTGAATAGCCTTACGGGTACATTCGACGGCAATATGATTTGTTGAGATCCAGCTCCTGTTTAAAATGACATCTGAGCCGGAAGAATGAATTCTAGGATTCGACTGAGGATTGCGAGCAGTCGCAACATATTGAATCAACGGACTCAAAATGATAATGACAAAGGATGCCAATAAGATTACCATACTTATGGGTTTAATCATAATGCAAGCAAGCAAGAATTTCAAGAGCAATAGGCTATTGTGGATTTTTGGAAGATCGAATGGTATTTCTAAGAATTCTGTGAGACACCTAAACAACTAGGGATGGATGGGTCCCCGGTAAGTGCGAGGAATTGTTCGTTGGGGTATTAACACGGAAAAGAGCTGCAAAGCAGTAGGCTCAAAGGATTCTCGGAATATCGGAGAATCTTTCAGGGTATCAAGAAATAACAAGGGCAACAGGGAACGAAGGTATGCACGACAAGCGTAATTAGTTATCCATAAGGTTTTATCGGTGGTCGGGGATAGCAAAAGCGGTGGGCACAAAGTCTCGAGAGAACATCGGAGAGTATCTTCAGAATCTTCTGATGAATCAAGCCATCATCTGGAATGCAGGGGCTCTCCAGGAGGAAGTAGTTACGAGAACCTAGAGTCAGAGTTAGTAAATTCATTTTAACCCGAATAGAAGAGAGATCCGAGTCCCAGAGTATAGGTCGAGGAATAAAAGATCCTAATACCACCCAATGGCGACGTGGGCCCATAGGACACACAGCCATGTTAGTAAAAGTTTTTCAGTGACTAGACTCGACTTCGGCCAAGGAGTGTGGAAGGGGGATTCCTACAGGCAGTCGCCTCTCATACCAACTTGTGACGCCCCCGATTCAATTGTACACTAATCATACACGCAAACATGTACGATCAAGATCAGGGACTCACGAGAAGATATCACAACACAACTCTAAAATAAAATAAGTCATACAAGCATCATAATACAAGCCAGGGGCCTCGAGGGCTCGAATACAAGTGCTCGATCATAGACGAGTTAGCGGAAGCAACAATATCTGAGTATAGACATAAAGTTAAACATGGTGCCATAAGATGGCTAGCACAAACTGGGATACAGATCGAAAGAGGCGCGGGCCTCCTACCTGGGATCGTCCTAAACTACTCCTGGTCGTCGTCAGCGGCCTGCACGTAGTAGTAGGCACCTCCGGTGTAGTAGGAGTCATCGTCAATGGTGGCGTCTGGCTCCTGGGCTCCAGCATCTGGTTGCGACAACCGAGAATAAAGGAGAAGGGGAAAAGGGGGAGCAAAGCAACCGTGAGTACTCATCCAAAGTACTCGCAAGCAAGGATCTACACTACATATGCATGGGTATCTAAGTAAAGGGGCAATATCGATGGACTGAACTGCAGAATGCCAGAATAAGAGGGGGGTAGCTAGTCCTGTCGAAGACTACGCTTCTGGCAGCCTCCATCTTACAGCATGTAGAAGAGAGTAGATGGTAAGTTCACCAAGTATCATTGCATAGCATAATCCTACCCGGCGATCCTCCCCTCGTCGCCCTGTGTGAGAGCGATCACCGGGTTATATCTGGCACTTGGAAGGGTGTGTTTTATTAAGTATCCGATTCTAGTTGTCATAAGGTCAAGGTACAACTCCGGGTCGTCCTGTTACCAAGGATCACGGCTATTCGAATAGATAAACTTCCCTGCAGGGGTGCGCCACATTACCCAACACGCTCGATCCCCTCTGGCCGGACACACTTCCCTGGGTCATGCCCGGCCTCGGAAGATCAACACGTAACAGCCCCACCTAGGCACAACAGAGAGGTCAGCATGCCGGTCTAAATCCTATGCACGAAGGGGTCTGGGCCCATCGCCCATTGCACACCTGCACGTTGCGTGGGCGCCTGGAAGCAGACCTAGCCTCCCTAATACAAGAGCAGGAGTTCCAGTCCAATCCGGCGCACGCCGCTCTGTCGCTGACATCAAGAAGGCTTCGGCTGATACCACGACGTCGAGTGCCCATAACTGTTCCCGCGTAGTTGGTTAGTGCGTATAGGCCAGTGGCCAGACTCAGATCAAATACCAAGATCTCATTAAGCATGTTATTTTGAAGCAACCGCGGACGCCGACCAGGGCCAGGCCCACCTCTCTCCTAGGTGGTCTCAACCTGCCCTGTCGCTCCGCCATGAAGTAACAGTCGGGGGCCGTCGGGAACCCAGGCCCACCTCTACCGGGATGGAGCCACCTGTCCTTTCATCCCCCACATCGGAATCACTTGCGGGTACTCTACGAGCCGACCAGACTTTAGTCACCACATGTATCATATAATGTATACAGGTATATACCCGTGATCACCTCCCGAGTGATCACGACCCGATAGTATAGCATGGCAGACAGACAAGAATGTAGGGCCACTGATGGAATACTAGCATCCTATAATATGCATTTAGGATTGCAGGTAAGGGTAACAACTGTAGCAACAATGACAGGCTATGCAGCAGAATAAGATAAACCGAAAGCAGTAACATGCTACACTACTCTAATGCAAGCAGTAGAGAGAGAATAGGCGATATCTGGTGATCAGGGGGGCTTGCCTGGTTGCTCTGGCAAGGAGGGGTCGTCAACACCGTAATCGTACTGGGTAGCAGCGGCGTCAGTCTCGTAGTCTACCGGAGAGAGGAGGGGGAAGAAACAATGAATACAATGCAAACATATGCATATCAATGCATGACAAGACAAGTAACGGTGCCAGGCGTGCCCTAACGCAGTAGGAGGTGATACTGGCGAAGGGGGAAACATCCGGGGAAGTATCCCCGAAGTTTCGCGTTTTCAAACAGATGAACCGAAGGGGGAAAGTTGTGTGTTCGCTATTCTAGGGATGTGTGGCGGACGAACACGCTGCGTATCCGAATTCGTCTCGTCGTTCTGAGCAACTTTCATGTACAAAGTTTTTTCATCCGAGTTACGAATTATTTTATATGATTTACTAAAGTTTTAATTATTTTTAGAATTTCTTTAAATATTTTAAATCAACATTATCCAGAATAGTGTATGCTGACGTCAGCATGACGTCAGCAGTCAACAAGGCGTTGACTACGTCAAACTAACGTGTGGGTCCCAGCTGTGCCACTCTGTTTATTCTAATTAGGGTTTAACTAAGTTAACTAGTGATTAGGTTAATCTAATCAGGATTAATTAAGTTAGTTAATTCTTTAATTGATTAATTAATTAATTAATATTTTAATTATTTTTATTTTTATTTTTTTAACTTTCGTTTTGGGCTAGGCCCACCTATCTCTAGCACAAGGGCCTTGCGGGTCGGGCGAGCGGGCGTGGGCGCGTGGGCGCCAGCCTGTTAGGCTGCTTGCCCAGGCCAGGGGCGGGATTGGCGGGGTGACGCCGGCCATCGTATCGAGCGGCGGCAGCCATCGGGGAAGGAAGGGGCGGCCACGGCGCTGCCCCGGTGCGGCCAGGCGCGGGGCGGCGTGGCGCGCAACAGCGCAGCGGCGAGGAGGGGGCCACGGGACGCGCGGGCGGCAGGGGGCACCGACGGCGTCGGGCGTGGGAGCGGTCTGGTGCGGGGCCGTACGGCGATGCTGTGGCGGAACGGCGCAAACGCATGACGAGTGGCGGCGGCCGCCGCAGCAGGCAGCGAGCGGAGCGCGCAGGCGAAGCGGGCGGCGTCATGCGCCGTGGCTGGGCGGCTGCAGGGCGCGAGTCCCCCGCGGGACGTACGGGAGCGCGTGGGCGAGCTCTGGGGACGAGCCGGGGCGAACGGGGTGCGAGCACGGTGGCTTTAGGGCGTGGGCGAGGCCGTGAGCGCCGGCGGTGAGCAGGCGCGGGGCGCGGTCGAGTGCTAATAGGCGCGCAACAGGGTGCACAGGGCGCGCGCGCAGCGCAAGCGGGCACGGGTGGTCGGCACGGTGAGCAGGGGAGCGGAGGGAGGCGGGGCCTCACCGCGGGCATAGGGTTCGGGGCAGCGGGGCGCGGGGAGGTCGACGGGGACGACGATGATGTTGGGGAGGAAGTCCGGCGAGGTAGTCGCGGGACGAGGCGGCGATGGGGTGGTGTCCCCAGGCGGCGACATCCGGTGCCCCGATCCGATCTGGATCGGGGGGGAGAGCGAGTGTGGGGAGAGTGGGGGTGTCGGTGTGTTAGGGTTTGGCCTGGGAAGGCCATATAGGCCAGGGGGTTGGGGTGGGCCGGCCTGGCTGTTGACTTTGCCCAGTTGGGCTGGTGGCCTGCTGGGCCGGAGCCTAGTGGGGGGTGCTTTCTTTTCTTTTCCTTTTTTTGTTTTTTTCTCTTTTTGTTCTTTTTCTTTTATTTATTTTCCTTACTGTTTTAATTCACCTTAAAATATTTAGGCATTTTCTAAAAAAGTATTTTCTTCACAATAATTACCTATGTAATATTTGGCACTAACCAAACATTTTTGTTTTAATGTTTGAAAACTTTTGTTGTTTGCCATATTTTGAATTTGATTTTTGAACCAGTTTTTGAACTAACAAGAGATTAGCAACAGTAACGGAGGTGACGTGGCATCATTAGCAGAGTTTCACTTTAGCTTAATTATCCGGGCGTCACAATCATCTTGGTGGCATGACATTAAATCAAGCAAGGTTTCATGTTTTTCTGGTCATTTTTTAATTTTTTGGAATTGAAATGCCATGGCACTCCATGCATGTGTCCATGCCGTGAGACCAATATGTTTGAAAATTCCTTCTAATTTATTGCACATGGAATTAACTCGCACACAAGTACACAAATATGATTTTTTTTAAACCGTTTTGGTTAGCCGTTGCATGTCGATGTAGTTCAAATTTAAATTACGGTCATTAAATGGCTAGAAAATCACTTAAATGTCTTTAAAAGGTCAAATGACCCCTAGAATTTTCCAAAATTTCTCATTACAGTTGTAGTAGTGCACGTTAAAGGTAGAAAAAAAATTGATGGCCGTAAGAGGAAGCTATATCCCGTTCATCATCAAGCATGCATTGTTCCCTCTCGGAAACACGAGCCTTCTAGTGAGTAGCTCCAGTTTGTGAGGGGTTTGTGTCCAAACTTTCGTCAAACATGCCAATTTTTTTACCACATCATCTTGGTGGCATGACATAACATCAACCAAGGTTTCATGTGTTTCTGATTTTTTTATTTTTTAGAATTAAAATGCCATGTCACTCCATGCATACGTATGCATGTGTCCATCTCATGAGACAAATATGTTTGAAAATTTCTTCTAATTTACTGCACATGGAATTAACTCGCACACAAGTACACAAATATGATTTTTCAAACCATTTTGGTTAGTTGTTGCATGTAGATGTAGTTCGAATTTGAATTACGATCATTAAATGGCTAGAAAATCACTTAAATGTCTTTAAAAGGTCAAATGACCCCTAGAATTTTCCAAAATTTCACATTACAGTTGTAGTAGTGCACGTTAGTCATAGAAAAAAATTGAAGGCCGTAAGAGGAAGCTATCTCCCGTTCATCATCAAACATGCATTGTTCCCTCTCGGAACCACAAGCCTTCTAGTGAGTTGCTCCGATTTGTGAGGGTTGTGTGTCCAAATTTTTGTCAAACATGCCAATTTTTTTACCACATCATCTTGGTGGCATGACATTACGTCAACCAAGGTTTCATGTGTTTCTGATTTTTTTTAATTTTTTGGAATTAAAATGTCATGTCACTCCATGCATACATATGCATGTGTCCATGTCGTGAGACAAATATGTTTGACAATTCCTTCTAATGTACTGCACATGGAATTAACTACACACAAGTACACAAATATGATTTTTCAAACAGTTTTTGTTAGCCATTGCATGTTGATGTAGTTCAAATTTGAATTACGGTCATTAAATGGCTAGAAAATCACTTAAATGTCTTTAAAAGGTCAAATGACCCCTAGAATTTTCCAAAATTTCACATTACAGTTGTAGTAGTGCACCTTAGACGTAGAAAAAAATTGAAGGTCGTAAGAGGAAGCTATCTCCCGTTCATCATCAAACATGCATTGCTCCCTCTCGGAACCACGCGCCTTCTAGTGAGTTGCTCCGGTTTGTGAGGGGTGTGTGTCCAAACTTTCATCAAACATGCCAATTTTTTTACCACACCATCTTGGTGGCATGACATGACATCAACCAAGGTTTCATGTGTTTCTGATATTTTTTAGTTTTTTGGAATTAAAATGCCATGTCACTCCATGCATACATATGCATGTGTCCAAGTCGTGAGACAAATATATTTGAAAATTCTTTCTAATATACTTCACATGGAATTAACTCGCACACAAGTACACAAATTTTTCAAACCGTTTTGGTTAGCCGTTGCATGTAGATGTAATTCAAAGTTGAATTACGGTCATTAAATGGCTAGAAAATCACTTAAATGTTATTAAAAGGTCAAATGCCCCCTGGAATTTTCCAAAATTTCACATTACAGTTGTAGTAGTGCACGTTAGACGTAGAAAAAAATTGAAGGTCGTAAGAGGAAGCTATCTCCCGTTCGTCATCAAACATGGATTGTTCCCTCTCAGAACCATGAGCCTTCTAGTGAGTTGTACCAGTTTGTGAGGGGTTTGTGTCCAAACTTTCGTCAAACATGCCAATTGTTTTACCACGTCATCTTGGTGGCATGACATTATATCAACCAAGGTTTCATGTGTTTCTTATATTTTTTAACTTTTTTGGAATTAAAATGTCATGTCACTCCATGCATACATATGCATGTGTCCATGTCGCGAGACAAATATGAAAATTCCTTCTAATTTACTGCACATGGAATTAACTCGCACACAAGTACACAAATATGATTTTTCAAACCGTTTTGGTTAGCCGTTGCATGTAGATGTAGTTCAAATTTGAATTACGGTCACTAAATGGCTAGAAAATCACTTAAATGTCTTTAAAAGGTCAAATGACCCATAGAATTTTCCAAAATTTCACATTATAGTTGTAGTAGTGCATGTTAGACGTAGAAAAAAATTGAAGGCCGTAAGAGGAAGCTATCTCCCGTTCGTCATCAAACATCCATTGTTCCCTCTCGGAACCACGAGCCTTCTAGTGAGTTGCTCCGGTTTTGAGGGGTTTGTGTCCAAACTTTCGTCGAACATACCAATTTTTTTACCACATCATCTTGGTGGCATGACATTACATGAACCAAGGTTTCATGTGTTTCTGATATTTTTTATTTTTTTGGAATTAAAATGCCATGTCACTCTATGCATACATATGCATGTGTCCATGTCGTGAGACAAATATGTTTGAAAATTCCTTCTAATTTACTACACATGGAATTAACTCGCACACAAGTACACAAATATGATTTTTCAAACCGTTTTGGTTAGCCGTTGCATGTAGATGTAGTTCAAATTTGAATTACGGACATTAAATGGCTAGAAAATCACTTAAATGTCTTAAAAAGGTCAAATGACCCCTGAAATTTTCCAAAATTTGACATGACAGTTGTATTAGTACTACAAAATTTCTCATACATTTAAAACACCATCCGTTTCCACTTTACTCCAAATTCGTCTTTCACAGGTAATAAAAAATATCTACAACATCACACACAGTTGTTTTCTAGGAACCGTTTGCGATGAAAATATCTGGGTCTATTTAAGTCTCCCTCCTTAAGCTTCGCCGGCTCGTCTACTCCAGTGCCGGCAACCCCCGAATGCACGAATCCCGATCCCCATTCCCGCACCCCCTTCTTGCAAAGATGACGTCATGGAAACGCTTCGTGAAGGCCCGTACGATGGTCGCGTCCCCCCGAGTGCCGCCGCCTATGCCGAGAGTGCCGCCGCATCCGCATTGAGCGCGGCCGCTTCCGCCGAGAGGGCGTCTGCGGCAGCCGACAGGGCAGTTGCAGCAGCCGAGACGGCTGCAGCTACTGCTGCGATGGCGGCTGCAAGAACCAAGAGCGCTCGAGCTGCCGTCCGCGCCGCCCTAGCCTGGGTCGAGGCCATCCACGCCAAGATCGAGGATGCACACGCCAAGATATTCCAGGCCACCTCGGACTACAACATGCAACCCACGTCCGAAAAGGCGGCGGTGGCCATGGAGCACCTGCTTCCTCATGAGGTCACCGAGCGGAAGCTAGAGATGCAGGAGGCGGCGGAGATCGAGGAGCGTCGGGAGGAGAAGTTGCGCGTGGCCGAGGTCGAGGTAGAGAAGAGTCTGTCCGTCGAGGAATCGGCGGTGGAGTACCAACGCGAGCTCTGGCGCAACCACTACTACGAGTACTACAACCTTGAGGGCGGCGCCGAGGATGAGGACGAGGACGCGGTCGACTTCAGCAGGGGGGACGCGGAGTCCACCAACGGCGGCATGTCGCCAGGACAAGTCATCGACGTCTCATCTCACACCGGCGATGCATAGGCCAGCGCGGCGGCAGATTTGTTAAAATTATGCGTGCTTAGGCTTTGTTTTTAATGCTGGTCTTTTATTAGAGCAATGTTTAGGTCAACTGGCTCTGTTTAATTACTAAAATTGCTCGATTCAGTAAGTGTGGTATGTCTGTTGTACGCTCTTTAGTGTGCCCAAATTAGGAAGCCATGTTAAGTTATGCAATGACGTACCCGGGGAAATTTCCACCAAAATTTGAATTATCAAACTCATCCCATGCACGTAAAGCAGAAGAATCATTTGCGATGCACACAGTCTTTCAAAGTGAATGGTCCGGCGGCACCGCGCGCAAAGTTTCCCTCCACATTTCCAAAATTTTGGCCTACCGCCAAAATATCTACCCCCGCCCCCTTCCCCCTTCCCCACCCCTTTCCCCCCCGACCACAAGTCGCATTTCCCCTATTTCCTCCTTCCTTCCTTCCTTGCTAAGCTATAGCCACTTCCTCGCTCTCGCCGTCTCGCATCCTACCGCCGGGGTCGCCATGGTCTTCTTCAAAGACCTCTCCAGCGGTTCCTCCTCCGGCGACGGCTCCTTCACTACCCGGGTATGCCTCTCTTCTCTCTCTCGAGCTATGACTTGGAATGAAGGATTTTTACCCAGCGGTCGATTTGAGCCATTTCTTCCTCTTATAGCTCCCTAGGACCATCAGTGGCAACGAATGGAACGGGGTGGCTGAAGATCTATCTGCTCATTGTCACCATCAATCTCCATGCGTGAAGCTAATTGCGTTTGAATCTGTGGACAGTGGGAGGAAGTTTCCGCCATGTGCAGAGAAGGTTAGACCCTCTTTCGTTGTTACAAATCATTTGTTAGATGTGATTCAGACACTGTCACGGTCCCAACCCATTCATACCACACCTTCAACCAAACGCATCCTAAAACAGTGTCACAGTTTGTACCTAGTATCTTAAATTGTTGCCATCTCATCAGCGGTGCCATTAGAAAATTATTTGGCACCGCTTCAGCAGTTTGTGCAGCCAACTTTGGTCCACACATCCGAGAAGCCAAGCAGTAAAATACTAAATCTTTATGGCATGAAGGAACTGGGCATCAGAGCAACTACGTGCTCCGGAGTCCCTGATTTTTTTCCACTGCATCGGCTCGCCAGTGCAGGGCACCGGTGCGAGATGTAGCAACAGTTGTCTTTACCCCAGTTTTGGCATACATAGTGGACGGCCTTAGTGCTATTAGTTCTATGTTACTAAATTTGTGCATGTACACACCTGTTAGTATCAATTTGCTGTCATCCAAACATTGTCGCTATGCTGTTGCAGTTATATTGTCCTTCCTCATAAAATGTTCAATTTGTTATTTATTGTACATGAGTAAGAATTTGTAGCATTGTTGTAGTTAATTATAGCAATTAATTCATTTGCACATTGATCTTTTTTAGAAGATATGTCATAATTAACATGTTTCTTCAGTTTTTCAAAATAAGCATTGGTGATTTTCTCTGTTGCTATAAACCCATTTCCCCTAGAATTGTTACTGATCTGGTTTTAAATATTATAGGATGAACGGAAGTGTTCTTACTTGGAGTGGCTTGATCAAGAGTGGCCACAGTCTTTGAAGATGTGCCTAACGAAGCTCTGGAGCATGTATGAGGAAGAGAACAAACGTAGGCTTAGAGAAACTGTTGTCAACGCTGAAGAATATTTGAAGATGCGAGATAAAAAGTTGAAGGTGGAGAATGAGCTCAGATTTTTTAAATCAGACTTTACTAAGATGGTGTTGGCGAAGGAGGAGGCACTTTCCCAGTTGGCCCGTGCAAAACAGGTTCTTACTGAACTGAAAGCAGAGGTGGATAAGATGAGCCTGGATGATCTCGATTAGGGAAATGAATATATTGTTCTTATGAAGTTGAACTAGCTATGTGTTGTACTGTCACTACTGCAGGAGACTGCAAACGCGACACTACGATCAGAGACCCTTTGCCGAAACTGTGTGCAATGCCATAATCGCAGACGATGGTGTAAAAAACCGTCAAAAAAGGTGCAAAACATTTGCGATGGCGGAGCCATCAAACATGGTTTCAGATTTTAGTTGCGTGTGCGATGAAAGACACACGGTTAATCCATTCAAACTGTCTGCGATCAGGCAGAACAACAGAAACGGGCAGCCATAACAATGTGTGTGCAATGCAGGACACACGGTTAATCCATTCAAACTATTTGCGATGAGGTAGAACAAGAGAAATGGGCAGCCATATCAATGTGTGTGCGATATACGGCATACGGTTAACTCGGACGAACTATTTTTGATTAGGGAACACAACAGAAATGGTTCAACTTAACAAGATGTGTGTGATATGCGGCATACAGTCCACATGGATGAACTGTTTGCGATGAGCCAAAAGAACACAAAGGAGTCGTGTAAACAAGATGTGTGTGATACGTGGCAAATAGCCGACTCGGATGAACTGTTTGTGATGAGAAATTACAACACAGACGGTCAATACAGTTACTTTGTGTGCGATTCTGTGTGTACAAAAAACTTTGAAAAATGCAAACTAGTTGCTTGCGGTGGCGGAGTATCGCACACGATGCGTCTGCAAGTACTCGTGTGCGATGATTAGTATGTTACACATATGTTTCCTTATGTTAACATGTGTGTGAATTTGCAATATGGACAGGTAATATCCAAATGCCTTCTGGAGATCGGGCACACGCTTAAACTCAATGAACTGTGTACGATACTAATACTTTCCATGAAAATTTGTGAACTTGGGTAACAGTATTTGAGTAACATATATATAGTGGTTACACTATTCGACAAAAGGAAGATCTTCGTAACACGGTTTTGACAACCATATGGTCCATATCTACATACTTAACATAGTAACAACTATCACATTTTAAGAGACTAAGGGCCAACAACCATATGGTCCATATCTACACATACTTAACATATATAGTAACAGCTAGCACATTTTAAGAGGCTGAGGGCCAACAACCACAACTATCCACTGGAAGCAGCTTGATCACGGCGACTCGGCATCTCGTCAATGAAAAGGAAGAGCCCTCCTGTGCCTTGGTAGAGCATGAGTAGAACAGTGTCTCCAATTTTCCAATATGGATGCATTGCCACGAGAAGCGAGAACTTGTTAATTTGAATGGTTCCATTTTTGCGGGAAATGTAGTACCTTGCAATCACTTTGGCGTTATTAGAAGGCACAAGTGTAATCCGACCACGTCGGGAAATCGATCCAGGAACTGCTACAGGGGGCAATTTCTGTTGACATGTAGAATAAAAAACAAGTGTAACATATCCTTGAATATATAGTTTATGAGCATCAACATTAAAATAAGACTTTTTATCAGCGCTTTGTGCACACAATTGGTCTTGTTCAGTGTGTGCACCATAGGTCTAAGTAATCCCATCCAAAATCCAGCGTTCATACGCTGTGCTATCTCTGTCAGATTATCAACAAAGTTTATGACATGATTCAAGTCCTTCTAGTGAAATTTGGTATGCTTAGTAACATACAGATCGTTCACTATGCATCCAACATATCCTGCTTAAAAGGTGGAAAGGTATTATTTATTCAGAACATGGCAGAAGAATATATAGTGCCATAAATTGGTAAATAAAATTTGTTACTTCCTAGGAACGGAGTCAGAATATGATATCACAATTGGTTGCTTAAATAGTGATCAATTGGTTGCTTAAATAGTAATATGACAGCATGGATAAAGTTGAAAGGACACTAACATCGATCAGACTTTGATCCGCTGATGACGTTGGGGAAGTAAACATCCATGTTAATTAGACCAGGCTGTGGTGCACGCACTAGAATTTTATTGTCAGCTTTCAGTTCATAACACTTGGACATTTTTCTCCAAAGGTCCGCATTAAAATAGGAGTGACCATGTTTATCAAGTTTTATGCTAACCGTCATTGTAAATCCATGCTGCGTTGTCAATATGACATCCTGGGAGTCATCAGCAAAGTAAATCCCAAGATTTCCTTCTACTCCTGTTCTTGCAAAGCAAGGGATGTATTGCTTGAAATGAAAATTAAGATCGTGAATTAGGTATATTGAAATAACAGAGCAAGATGCAAATATGGGAGTAACTGACAGAATAGATCCATATATAGATGAAAGCAAAGTACAAAAATACAGAATTAAAAATATATAATGTAACAAAGATTTGATGCAAATATATAGATAATGTAGCAACAGACGGTATATGTTCACAAATTTAGGCCATGCCAACCGTGGTAGGTTGAGATTGAACATACCGAGCGCTCCCTGAAGTCATCCGGAATGGTGAGATAGAACTTTGTTTCCGACTAGCCACGACCACAGTTGCCCGATTTGTGCTCGCACTGTGGACACATGAATGAACACCCACGAATCAGCTAGAACAAAAATGATTCCACAGCGATTTCCGCCGGTTGATTAACAGCGACGGACGGACTGCGATAAGCGATGATGTGACAGCCTGGTTTTTGCCCTCTCTCATTTGCTTGATTTTTATTTGGATTCAATTTGAAACTTGGAGTTTTTGAATATTTTCATATGGACTTAAACACTTGGGTACTCTTGGCTTTCACCCAAGTGCTCCATTTCCCTCTCTAATCATCATTCCCCTTCTGATCCACTCCAAAATAATCCTTGGAATATTTTTCTTAAAATGAAAAATATTCATTTTCTCTCAAAAACCCTAGCCAGATCAGTATGCTCCAAACCAACCCTAATTTTTTGGCCCAGAAAAATCTGAGATAATTCACAAATATTCTTTGAACCCTAGGGCACCTTCCTGAGCAAAAATATTTCATCACTTTTTGGAATATTTTTGCTACAGAAAATATTTTCTGTTCTGGACAGAAATGGTGGTTTCTACAGCAACTACCATTTTACTTGCTCCATTGTGCCTGGGTTTTCTTGTGCATTTTCACCTTAGTAACTCTTGGCTAACATCCAAAGCACAGCCTCTAACTCCCAGCCATTTGACCTCAGTAACCTCTCAAAGTTACTGACCAGAAACATACCTGGCATGTAAAAACTTCTCTACTGCACCTGGATGCAAACCAAAGCGTGGTAACATCTCAAACTACCACGAACAACACGCCAGACATGAAGTTTAGGCTTAGCTCGACCTGATGTCATAGTCCACGCGGTGACCATGTTCGTCCAGGGGTGCTGGCATGCGTGTCGACACGCTCTGAGTGCCGCCGAGCGCTCTGTTTCGCGCGTGCTCGCTTCCCCGACTGCCGTAGCATGCCAAACTTCGCCACCATCTTCGTCTCAACTCTCTTAACTCCCCTCTACCGGGCACGGTGCATTGTGCTCGTCGCCTTCTCCTCGTTCCTGTGCTCGTCTCCGTCCGCCAACAGTTGCCGCGTGAGATGCGTCGCCTTCTCCCCCTCTCACTGACGCCGCTCGTCGCCGGGCGTCGTGGACAGGTGTCCACCGGTGGAGCCCGAAACCCCCTTGCCGCTCGCCTATAAATGGAGCCGCCCCCAGCCTCCTCGAGCACCATCCAGCACTCCCACACACCCCACAAGCGAGTAGGAAGCCGTAGCCCGGCCGGGCAGGCCGCGGGCCGCCGTCCCCGAGCTCGAACTCGCCGGCGATCCCCTCTGGTCGCCACGGTAGCTCCAGCCCCTCCCAGGCCAGGGCGACCCTTCCAGGGCCTCCGCCCCTCTCCGGTGAAGCCGTCCCGCCCCTCTGGAGCCCCTGGAGTTGCCTCTGCTTGCCGTCTTCTTCATCTCCGGCGACCACCGTGTTCTGCCTCTGCTTGCGAGGTTGATTCTGACGCCGTCCGACCGCCCCTAGCTATGCTACGGGTACGGGCAGGTGCGCCTCAACCCCCTCTTGCCATCCCTCCCTCTCGTTTTGGCAAAGGAGCCCTCGTCGCCGGCGAGAGCTCCGGCGGAGCCGCGACTCCCTCTGTTTCCTTCTCCCCCTCCTTCTCACCTGACTAGCGGGGCCCGCTAGTCAGCCACTCTGTACGCGCGCGAAGCGGTACGAGTGGTGGCGCCCCTGGGCTTTACACCTTCGACGTCCCCCCCAGTCTGTTTATTTTTATTCAAATTCATTTGAAATTATAGAACACTTCAAACAACCATAACTCCTCAACCATAAGTCCAAATGAATTGATTCTTTTTGCATCTTTTTCTTTGCAAAGAAATCTAGCAGCTCACCAAAGATGAGATTTTTATGAGCTATTTAGAATTTCTGGTGATTTTCAAAAGTGTTCTTGATATTTTCTTTTTGTGTTTAAAATTATTTTCAGAGGGTGAGGCTTGTCTTGAGGATCACCATAAGGCTTGTGAACCTCATCTGCACTAAGGCAAGCCACAACAACATTTTCATGGTGTCATTTCAATATTTATGATTTTCTTAATTTAATGAAATGATTAATCCATGCATTTAAATAACTATTGTGTTATTTATATTCTGTTAAGTGTTTGTTAGTTAATATGCTTCATTTGCAGAATGTGGAAACTAGCTTAGTTGGTAAAGCAAAGCTAAGATCTATTTGTGGTGATGATAGAAATAATTTTTGTTATGCATGTTAGTAATTATTTAAAGTTATGTTCTTGCATAAATAAAATGATAAAAATTTGCTAGAAAATATTCTGTTAAGTACTTGTTTAGTCATTTTACTTGACTTACAGAATGTTTGAACCTCACTTGGTTGGTAAAGAAATTAGATTTGTTTGTGGTAAAATCTTTGTTATTCATGTGAGAAATTAATCGGAGTTACGTTCTTGCATGAGAAAATAATAAAACTTGCTGCAAAATATTTTGGTTAATATGTGAGTTATCCTGACCAGCAAAGTAATATGAGTTGTTGATGTTTATGCTTAGTGTGAATATGGATGACATCGGTCATTTTCGTTATTAAGTGATGCATGTGTAGTTTTGCATTTCATGGCATGCTATGACACCGGTCATTTTCATTTTAAGTTGAACCTGAATATAACTCAACTTGAATATACTGTTGACTGGGTCATGGTGCCGCTGAATCGAGTTTTTCCCAGTGCAACCACATTTGCCTTTGTGGGAAGGCCTTGATTCGGTCCATTGACATGGCCTCTGGTCGGTGCCTCCAACTAGGGAAGGTTATGTCATGATTACCCTGGCCCGATAAGCAGGCATAACCTTGTGTGCCCGTTGTTGAGATTATGGTACCGGGTCCCCGAGTGGGATCATTTTGGCCACGACGGTGGTCGGTGTGTCTTTGGTAGACACGGGGCCACCCAGGACTAGCCCGTTGGGGATTGGGTCGAAGTGGCCGGGAGAGTGTCATGGCAATGGAAGGGTTTCGTCGGAATGCTGTTGGTCCACCCGAATGGGAGTGCGAGGCCATGGGTTCCGTGTTGTGGGTACAGTGTGCTACCTCTGCAGAGTGTATAATCTATCGATAGCCGAGTCCACGGTCACGGACACCTCGTAGTAGGTCCCACCATGAGTCAACGTTTAATAAAATTTGCACACTAAGCTACGAACTTTGCATTGTTGAGGATGGCAGAAAGGCCATCGAGGTATTCGGGACCAGATATTGGTCGTGGTTGTGATCACCGTAAGGATCACGAGTTACTCTTGTTAAGACCACGTTGGTGGTTTGTTTGTGATCCAAGAATGATCACGGTTGGTGAGTTGTCCCGCGGGACGTTCGAGCATGATCACAGCATGTTGGTCATATAGTGTTGCATTATTATTAATTAGTTAATTATCATGATATTGTTTGTCATTATGATTATGCATGTTGTGAGCTTGCAAGTACATTCAATCTACTGACCTGGCGTGTCATACCAGATTTCAGGAAAGTCTCGTTGGAGAGGAGCGCTGCTCGAGTCTAGATCGTGTCCACATTGGTGTCCCTGTGATATGGAGCTTCCGCTACGACGTTATTCCGCTGCCGCGTAGTTGTTATGGTCGAGGCCCCTTTATGTTCACTAAATAATGTACATATTGTTCAGCCGCACCGGGCGTGCCGCTTGGCCTCGACAATTGTTGTAATATAAACTCTGGTCCGCTAGCATCAATAAAGCAGTTGTTTTCTGTACCAAGATGTTGTGTGTTTCCAGAAGACATGGTCTCTGGGCTGGCAATGCATGGTAAACCAGTCGCTCTGAGCTGGGGTGCCACAACGCTTGGTATCAGAGCCGCGCTGACTGTAGGCCACGCTAGACTGCGACCTGTTAACTGGACGTTAGATACGAGTTTAAGTTGAGTGCCGGTAGCAATTTTAGCTGGTTGTTGCATGGCATACATTTGGTTTATAAATTTTTATGCTAACCTGCTAATGGTTGTGGGTGTAGATGGCTCTGGTGCCGTATTCGTGCCAGTTGCAGCTGATGCCGTACACGTCACCGCACCTCCTTTGCAACGTGTGGCGTCGGCTGTACCCTCTCGGAGACGACCCAATCTATCGTGTGTACCGGGAGCATCTAGCTGATTCAATGTATGAGTATCACGCAGTGGTCACTCTACGCACTAGTTCCGATTCCAGCTCTTACACTCGTACTTCTCGGAGCGGTTATGCCTCCACCGCTTCTCAGGCTGTCCAGTTTGCTGCATTCGAGGTCCTTGTCGAGCTTCGCTACAACGAGGTCCGAATGCAGAACCACCCAGGTTTCTATTACTACCCTTCTCTGCACGACAATGGCCGTGTCCGTTTCCCTATCATTGATCCGGAGTCTGATAGTGTTGCTAGCCACCTTGCTCGTTATGTCAATGCTAGCTATCTTATGATCCACGAGCTGGCTCGAGAGCTGACTCGTGCCCGTACTGCTTTTGCCACTGCTTTAGTCATTACTAGATCTGCCACTACTCCATCTTCTTTGGGATTTACCCCTTATATTCCAGCAAGTTCTAGTTCCCCTATTTTGTCGGTTACTCCTCCGAGTAGCACGGGCGTCTCGGCCGTGAACCCTCTCAGTACTCTTGCCGAGTGGGTTTAACTTCTCACTACTCCTGTAGCCCCGATGCTTCATCCTACCCCTGCCCCTAAGGGAGAGCCCTCGAGGCAGCGCCGTCGTGTTACCTTTAACCCGGAGGTTTCCGTTAACCACGTCAGTTCAGGATCCGAGACCGCTTCAGGGGAGGACACCGCAGCACCAGCAGAGCAGTAGTATCTTTGAGTATTCGCAGTCGTCCGGATGATGTACGGATGTAGTCGTACGAGTCATGATGTTTCGTTGCATGTATGAGAGTAGTTGAACCTGGCATGTTGTTTATTTTTCATGTATGAGTCTATGTATAATTATGTTGGGACTTTATTCGCCGTATTTTCTTCGCTCTTTTGTTTTCTTCCGGGATTTGTTGCTGGCTTTTCCCCAAAATTATTCTTGGATGTTTCTCATCTCGATTGCGTTGTCTTGGGAAAAATCCACAATAGGATGACGCGGGGAGGCAGCAGTAGCAATGTTCGTGAGGGAACTCCTATTCGTCGTTCCGCACAACAGGCAGGACATTCTCCCGAACCGTACGTTCCGCCACCGCCTCCACCGCCAAATCCACCCTCCACCGAGCAAATTCCGCGTATGTTTGAGGAAAGAAGGAACAATGATCTGATAGAAATATTGAGAAGTGTGCAAGCTATGGTTGGACAGAATGGAAATCAGAACGGTCATCACTCAAAGCTGTCAGATTTTCAGTCAGACTGTTGACCCATTGGATGCAAACGATTGGTTGCGCACCATTGAGAAAAGCTTGAGATTGCTCGTACTGAAGAAAATGACAAAGTTCCATTTGCAACTCATTACCTTGAAGGCGCAGCTGCCATATGGTGGGAAAATACAAAAGCCATGTGGCCTGTTGATGAGGAAATCACCTGGGAAAAGTTTAAGGATCAGTTCCGGAAATATCATATCCCTACTGGAGTTATGAAGACCAAGCAGCGTGAATTTCTCGCACTCGTCCAAGGAAATCAGTCTGTGGTTGAATATTTGCAAAAATTCAATCATCTGGCCCGTTACTCTCTTTATGATGTGGCCACTGAAGAAAGGAAGATTGACAGATTTGTTGGAGGCTTAAACCCACAACTCCGGTGTACTCTCAGTATGCTTGATTTCCCTGATTTCCAAACTCTGGTGAACAAGGCTTTCATTGCTGAACGGGAGCACAAGCTTATATCAGATAATAGGCCTGTTAACAACGACCACAAGCATAAGTTTGAGCCAAAGAAGGATGGGCAACCCGTGCAAAAGGCTCGTACCTGGCAGCAGACTCAGGTGGAATACAAGCCAAATTGGCAGCAGAATGTTAACAAGACCACCACTCAAGTCAAGAATGTCGTGACCAACCCAATACATGCAGAGCGTCAGCGCAATAATTCTTGCTTCAATTGTGGGCAGAACGGACATTATGCCAGACAGTGCCCCAAGAACAACAAGGCGAATGCCCTAATCAGGCCACAAGTCAACTTTATGGAGTCATGGCCGACCCAGCAAAACTTCACTGGGCACGTGCATCATATCTCCGCCGATGAAGCCCAAGAGAAGCCAGAAGTCGTCATTGGTATGTTTTCTGTTAATGACATACCTGCCGTAATTTTATTTTACTCTGGGGCTTCTCATTCTTTTATTTCTCGGAGTTTTATTGCCCAAAACCAATTTCCTTGTACGCTTTTGGGCAAAAATATGCTGGTACAAACCCCGGGATCTATAATCAAGAGCAATCTGGTCTGCCGTGATCTGGAAATCAATATCAACGGAGTCTACTTTCCAACCTCTCTGATCATCATTGAGTCTGAAAAGTTGGATATTATATGGGTATGAATTGGTTGACCAAATATCAAGTTTGCATAAACTGCGCAACACGAGAAGTCACCTTGACCAGTCTGAATGGGCAGACTTCCAAATTCTATGCTCGCAAGAATATACCCAAGCAAGAATTGGTTTGCACCGCTGTGGCTGAATTGGAATTAATTCCTATGGTCAGCGAGTACCCTGATGTATTTCCAGAAGAACTGCCAGGCATGCCACCGGATCGGGAACTGGAATTTGCAATAGATCTTGTGCCCGGAACTGCACCGTTATACAAGAAGTACTACCGAATGCCCTCATCAGAATTAGTGGAGCTAAAGAAACAGCTTGATGAATTGCTCCAGAAAGGATATATTCGTCCCTGCTCTTCACCATGGGGATCACCTGCTATTTTCGTGGATAAAAAGGATGGCAGTCTTCGCATGTGTGTAGATTACCGATAGCTGAATGATGTCACCATAAAAATTAAATATCCGCTGCCAAGGATTGATGACCTGTTTGATCAGCTCAGTGGGGATAAAGTATTCTCTAAGATCGATTTACGGACCGGATATCATCAGCTCAAGATTAAAAAGGAGGATATTCCTAAGACCGCATTCACTACTCGGTATGGTCTTTATGAATATACCGTGATGTCCTTTGGTCTCACCCATGCCCCTGCTTTCTTCATGCATATGATGAACAAAGTATTCATGGACTTCCTCGACAAATTCGTGGTAGTCTTCATCGATGACATCCTCATTTACTCCAAGGGTGAAGAAGAGCACAAGGATCACCTCCGAGCAGTGCTGCAACGACTCCGCGACCATCAGCTATACGCCAAATTCAGTAAATGTGAATTTTGGCTCAAGCAAGTTGGGTTTCTCGGACATGTACTATCCGCCGAAGGTATAGCCATGGACCCGAGCAAAGTAAAGGATGTGCTCGATTGGGTGCCGCCCACGACCGTGACGCAGATCCGGAGCTTTCTCAGATTGGCTGGATATTACCGTTGTTTTATTGAAGGGTTTTCGAAGATTGCTAAACCCATGACGGAGCTGCTCAAAAAGGATAAGAAGTTTGAATGGACGGAGGACTGTGAGAAAAGTTTTAATGAGTTAAAGATACGTCTGACAACTGCACCTGTATTGACTCTTCCAGACATTTATCGCAGTTTTGATGTGTATTGTGACGCCTCCAGGCAAGGTATTGGTTGCGTACTTATGCAAGACAACAAGGTAGTAGCATATGCATCACGACAGCTACGACCCCATGAGGGAAATTATCCTACTCATGATTTGGAATTGGCTGCGGTGGTTCATGCATTAAAAATTTGGAGACACTACCTCATTGGAAAAAGGTGCCAAATTTTTACCGACCACAAAAGTCTCAAATACATCTTTACTCAGCCAGATTTAAACCTCCATCAGTGAAGATGGCTAGAGTTGGTCAAGGATTATGACCTTGGAATAAATTACCACCCGGGCAAGACCAACGTGGTTGCTGATGCACTCAGTCGAAAGCCCGTCAGCTTAAATGTCATATTGAAATCCTTGCCTTCCGAACTCCAAGAGGAGATCGCTCAGCTCAACCTGGTCATAGTGGATGCTGGCCTTGCTAATATTTTGGAAGTTACCCCCACACTTGAAGTAGAGATCCACAAGGCCCAACCAGCTGACGCCGAGCTGCAAAAACGTGCCAAGGGCCAGATGGCATAACAGAC
This sequence comes from Triticum aestivum, assembly GCF_018294505.1. Classification (NCBI taxonomy): domain Eukaryota; kingdom Viridiplantae; phylum Streptophyta; class Magnoliopsida; order Poales; family Poaceae; genus Triticum; species Triticum aestivum. Next base: position 153,999,592 of record NC_057811.1, read on the forward strand.
CCCAGATTTCTCCAAGGACAAATTCGGTACCCTCCGATTCCATGGACGGGTTTGTGTACCCAATCAACCGGATTTAAGGAAGAAAATTCTGTCAGAAGCACACGAATCCTCATATTCCATTCACCTGGGAGGTACGAAAATGTATGAGGACCTTAGACAAATATTCTGGTGGGATGGAATGAAGAAAGACATTGCCTATTTTGTGGCCTGTTGCGACATATGTTACAGGGTGAAGGCAGAGCATCAGAAGCCAACCGGACTCCTCCAGCCACTGCCGGTTTCCCAATGGAAATGGGATGACGTTTGTATGGATTTCATTACGGGATTGCCTAAGACTCAGCGAGGCAATGATGCAATCTGGGTCATAGTGGACACCCTAACCAAGGTCGCTCACTTCATTCCGATCAGCACCAGATACAGGGCAGATCAACTTGCACAGCTGTATGTATCCAGAATAGTCAGTCTGCATGGAGTACCCCGAACTATCACTTCCGACCGAGGTTCCCTGTTTACCTCCACTTTTTGGTCACGCCTCCATCAAGCCTTGGGGACATCACTGAAATATAGTGCTGCTTATCATCCTCAGACAGATGGACAGATAGAAAGGGTAAATCAAATACTCGAAGATATGCTACGAGCCTGTGCTTTAGCCCAAGGACCCAAATGGGAAGACTGTTTGCCATATGTCGAGTTTTCTATAACAACAGCTTCCAGACCAGTCTGAAAATGTCACCATATGAAGCTCTGTATGGCCATAAGTGCCGCACTCCTTTAAATTGGTCTCAAACTGGAGATAGCCGTATCTTTGGAACAGATCTCATGATGGAAGCTGAGAAACAAGTTAAGGAAATCAGAGACAGATTGCAATTGGCCAAATCTCGACAGAAAAGATATTATGATGCAAAGCACCGACAGATCAGTTTTGAACCCGGAGAACACGTATACCTCCGAGTCACTCCTATGAAAGGAGTCAAGAGATTTCAGACTCGTGGAAAGTTGGCCCCCAAGTTTATTGGTCCATTCCCGGTTATGTCTCGAGTGGGTACTGTTGCATATCAATTGGAACTACCCGCTGAGTTGGCAGACGTGCACAACGTGTTTAATGTTTCACAATTGAGACGATGCATATCCCCGCCTGAGAAAAGGACTGCTATGGCTGAGGTAGAGTTGGCAAATGATTGAACTTATGAAGAGAGACCGTTCCGAATTTTGGATCAGATGGAAAGGGTCACTCGCAGTAAAGTAAGGAAATTTTACAAAGTTCAGTGGGAGCATCACACAGAGTCAGAATCAACTTGGGAGCGGGAAGAATTTCTACAGTCACATTATCCAGAGTGGTTTTCCCAAGCAACCGAATCTCGAGGACGAGATTCATTCTAAGTGGGGGAGGTTTGTGACAGCCTGGTTTTTGCCCTCTCTCATTTGCTTGATTTTTATTTGGATTCAATTTGAAACTTGGAGTTTTTGAATCTTTTCATATGGACTTAAACACTTGGGTGCTCTTGGCTTTCACCCAAGTGCTCCATTTCCCTCTCTAATCATCATTCCCCTTCTGATCCACTCCAAAATAATCCTTGGAATATTTTTCTTAAAATGAAAAATATTCATTTTCTCTCAAAAACCCTAGCCAGATCAGTATGCTCCAAAGCAACCCTAATTTTTTGGCCTAGAAAAATCTGAGATAATTCACAAATATTCTTTGAACCCTAGGGCACCTTCCTAAGCAAAAATATTTCATCACTTTTTGGAATATTTTTGCTACAGAAAATATTTTATGTTCTGGACAGAAATGGTGGTTTCTACAGCAACTACCATTTTACTTGCTCCATTGTGCCTGGGTTTTCTTGTGCATTTTCACTTTAGTAACTCTTGGCTAACCTCCAAAGCACAGCCTCTAACCCCCAGCCATTTGACCTCAGTAACCTCTCGAAGTTACTTAACAGAAACTTACCTGGCATGTAAAAACTTCTCTACTGCACCTGGATCCAAACCAAAGCGTGGTAACATCTCAAACTACCACGAACAACACGCCAGACATGAAGTTTAGGCTTAGCTCGGCCTGATGTCATAGTCCATGCGGTGACCGCGTTCGTCCAGGGGTGCTGGCATGTGTGTCGACGCGCTCTGAGTGCCGCCGAGCGCTCTGTTTCACGTGTGCTCGCTTACCCGACTGCCGTAGCGCGCCAAACTTCGCCACCATCTTCGTCTCAACTCTCTTAACTCCCCTCTGGCGCTCGCCGACGCCGGAGCTCGCCGCAGCGAGCACGGGCACGGTCCGGCCAACCCAACAGTGCAGTGCGCACTGTGCTCGTCGCCTTCTCCTCGTTCCTGTGCTCGTCTCCGTCCACCAACAGTTGCCGTGTGAGCTGTGTCGCCTTCTCCCCCTCTCATTGACGCCGCTCATCACCGTGCGCCATGGACAGGTGTCCACCGGCGGAGCCCGAAACCCCCTCGCCACTCGCCTATAAATGGAGCCGCCCCAGCCTCCTCGAGCACCATCCAGCACTCCCACACACCCCACAAGCGAGTAGGAAGCCGTAGCCCAGCCGGGCAGGCCGCGGGCCGCCGTCCCCGAGCTCGAGCTCACCGGCGATCCCCTCTGGTCGCCGCGGTAGCTCCAGCCCCTCCCAGGCCAGGGCGACCCTTCCAGGGCCTCCGCCCCTCTCCGGTGAAGCCGTCCCGCCCCTCTGGAGCCCCTGGAGTTGCCTCTGCTTGCCGTCTTCTTCATCTCCGGCGACCACCGTGTTCTGCCTCTGCTTGCGAGGTTGATTCTGATGCCGTCCGACCGCCCCTAGCTATGCTACGGGTACGGGCAGGTGCGCCTCAACCCCCTCTTGCCATCCCTCCCTCTCGTTTTGGCGAAGGAGCCCTCGTCGCCGGCGAGAGCTCCGGCGGAGCCGCGACTCCCTCTGTTTCCTTCTCCCCCTCCTTCTCACCTGACTAGCGGGGCCCGCTAGTCAGCCACTCTGTACGCGCGCGAAGCGGTACGAGTGGTGGCGCCCCTGGGCTTTACACCTTCGACGTCCCCCCCAGTCTGTTTATTTTTATTCAAATTCATTTGAAATTATAGAACACTTCAAACAACCATAACTCCTCAACCATAAGTCCAAATGAATTGATTCTTTTTGCATCTTTTTCTTTGCAAAGAAATCTAGCAGCTCACCAAAGATGAGATTTTTCTGAGCTATTTACAATTTCTGGTGATTTTCAGAAGTGTTCTTGATATTTTCTTTTTGTGTTTAAAATTATTTTCAGAGGGTGAGGCTTGTCTTGAGGATCACCAGAAGGCTTGTGAACCTCATCTGCACTAAGGCAAGCCACAACAACATTTTCATGGTGTCATTTCAATATTTATGATTTTCTTAATTTAATGAAATGATTAATCCATGCATTTAAATAACTATTGTGTTATTTCTATTCTGTTAAGTGTTTGTTAGTTAATATGCTTGATTTGCAGAATGTGGAAACTAGCTTAGTTGGTAAAGCAAAGCTAAGATCTATTTGTGGTGATGATAGAAATAATTTTTGTTATGCATGATAGTAATTATTTAAAGTTATGTTCTTGCATAAATAAAATGATAAAAATTTGCTAGAAAATATTCTGTTAAGTACTTGTTTAGTCATTTTACTTGACTTACAGAATGTTTGAACCTCACTTGGTTGGTAAAGAAATTAGATTTGTTTGTGGTAAAATCTTTGTTATTCATGTGAGAAATTAATCGGAGTTACGTTCTTGCATGAGAAAATAATAAAACTTGCTGCAAAATATTTTGGTTAATATGTGAGTTATCCTAACCAGCAAAGTAATATGAGTTGTTGATGTTTATGCTTAGTGTGAATATGGATGACATCGGTCATTTTCGTTATTAAGTGATGCATGTGTAGTTTTGCATTTCATGGCATGCTATGATACCGGTCATTTTAATTTTAAGTTGAACCTGAATATAACTCAACTTGAATATACCGTTGACTAGGTCATGGTGCCGCTGAATCGAGTTTTTCCCAGTGCAACCACATTTTCCTTTGTGGGAAGGCCTTGATTCGGTCCATTGACATGGCCTCTGGTCGGTGCCTCCAACTAGGGAAGGTTATGTCGTGATTACCCTGGCCCGGTAAGCAGGCATAACCTTGTGTGCCCGTTGTTGAGATTATGGTACCGGATCCCCAAGTGGGATCGTTTTGGCCACGACGGTGGTCGGTGTGTCTTTGGTAGACACGGGGCCACCCAGGACTAGCCCGTTGGGGATTGGGTCGGAGTGGCCGGGAGAGTGTCATGGCAATGGAAGGGTTTCATCGGAATGCCATTGGTCCACCCGAATGGGAGTGCGAGGCCATGGGTTCCGTGGTGTGGGTACAGTGTGCTACCTCTGCAGAGTGTATAATCTATCGATAGCCGAGTCCACGGTCACGGACACCTCGTAGTAGGTCCCACCATGAGTCAACGTTTAATAAAATTTGCACACTAAGCTACGAACTTTGCATTGTTGAGGATGGCAGAAAGGCCATCGAGGTATTCGGGACCAGATATTGGTCGTGGTTGTGATCATCGTAAGGATCACGGGTTACTCTTGTTAAGACCACGTTGGTGGTTTGTTTGTGATCCAAGAATGATCACGGTTGGTGAGTTGTCCCGAGGGACGTTCGAGCATGATCACAGCATGTTGGTCATATAGTGTTGCATTATTATTAATTAGTTAATTATCATGATATTGTTTGTCATTATGATTATGCATGTTGTGAGCTTGCAAGTATATTCAATGTACTGACCTGGCGTGTGATGCCAGATTTCAGGAAAGTCTCGTTGGAGAGGAGCGCTGCTCGAGTCTAGATCGTGTCCACATCGGTGTCCCTGTGATATGGAGCTTCCGCTACGATGTTATTCCGCTGTTGCGTAGTTGTTATGATCGAGGCCCCTTTATGTTCACTAAATAATGTACATATTGTTCAGCCGCACCGGGCGTGCCGCTTGGCCTCGACAACTGTTGTAATATAAACTCTGGTCCGCTAGCATCAATAAAGCGGTTGTTTTCTGTACCAAGATGTTGTGTGTTGCCAGAAGACATGGTCTCTGGGCTGGCAATGCATGGTAAACCGGTCGCTCTGAGCCAGGGTGCCACAGATGAGTGAATATTTTGCTAATTAAGTTGATTACCTTCATGAGAAAAATCCCGGGCCCAATCCTTTTGCATGTGTTTTCTTTTCCTTTTCCTTTTCTTTTCCTTTTGGGCGAGGGTTTTCTTTTCCTTTTGCATGTGTGAGTGAACACACACGGTTCGTAGAGGCGACGGAGATGAATCACGTGTGATAGTAAATCACCGAGATTGAATGGGAATCCAAATTTCCTTTGTCCTTCATCCATGAGTTTTTTTATACGATGAACATAAACCCTGCTAATCACCGTGTTCAAATTTGATACTTTTTCGGGTTCATTTGCAATATTTAGGGGATTATGTGCATTTTGTAGGCATTAATGCATGTAATTTGAATTCAAACAATCGGTGCATGAAAGGGTGCACAATAACGGTCTGGAAAAACCATACTCGTGGTATTTAGTAATTTTTCAAGACTTTTACAAGGAATGGGCAGAGATTTCAATGGAATGCATGGCAATAGTCAACCACAAACGCGTCATTTACTGGGTTATCAACTATAGAACAATAAAATATGTGCTTGAAAAACATGACGGCTGGCATGGTGCCATGGTATGGCCTCACCATGCCCTGGTTAAAAGCTGAGAAGGTTTGATTTATGTCGTCATGCATGTCCTTCATAAATCGAACCATCACCGAGGAAGTTCAATGCTTTCGAGAGGGAAATCACCAAGATTGAAGGGGAATCCAAATTTCCGTCCTAGTTTGTCATTCAGTTTTTTTCCAACGATCAACATACCGCCTCAAATGCAACGTGTTCAAATTTGACATTTTCCCGGGCTCATTTACCATATTTAGGGGATCATGTGCATTTTCTAGGCATTAATGGGCATAATTCAAATTTGAACAATCGATGCATGAAAAGGTGCACAAGAACGGTCTGGAAAACCATGCTCGTGTTATTTAGTACATTCTCATGCCTTTTACAAGGAATGGGCAGATATTTCAAGGAAATGTGTGGCAATAGTCAACCATAAACGCGTCGTTTACTCGGTTAACAACTATACAAAAAATGAAACACATGGTTGGAAAACATGACGCCTAGCGTGGTGCCATGGTATGGCCTCACCATGCCTTGGTAAAAATTGGAGAATGTTTTCCTTATGTCGTGATGTGCGCCTTTCATAAATCGAACCATCACCGAGGAAGTTTCATGGTTTAGAGGGGAAACCACCAAGACTGAAGGGGGATCCAAATTTCCTTCGTCCACGAGTTTTTTTCTATGATGAACATAGAACCTGCAAATCACCGTGTTCAAATTTGGCACTTTTCCGGGTTCATTTGCCATATTTAGGGGATTATGTGCATTTGCTAGGCATTAATGCACATAATTCAAGTTCAAATAATTGGTGCATGAAAGGGTCCACAAGAACGGCCTGGAAAACCATGCTCGTGCCATTTATTAAATTCTCATGCCTTTTACAAGGAATAATGGATAGATATTTCGATGAAATGTGTGGCAATAGTCAACCACAAATGTTTTTTGTTGGGTTATCAACTATAGAAAAAATGAAATAAATGCTTGAAAAACATGACGGCTGGCATGGTACCATGGTATGACCTCACCATGCCCTTGTAAAAATTTGAGAAGGTTTGGCTTATGTCGTCATGCACGCCCTTCATAAATCGAACCATCACTGTCGTAGAATTGTCACGGCAGATGTCCTAGTGTGAGGACTTAGTCGTGAGGCCAACACATCTATGTGGTAGCTTGAGAGGGGTTGATCGGAATCGAGAAATGCAACACAAGACAAGGGTTTAGACAGCTTCGGGCCTCGGGAAACATCATCCGGTAACAACCCTACATGTTGTTTGTGGCTAGGTCTCATTATGCTCATGAGGGAGTCGCCGTAAACCGGCTCTCCTAGTTGTGTCTAACCTTAACGATTATATTCTGTCCCTCTTGGGGTGCCCTGCCCCTCCTTATATAAGTTAAAGGGGCGGGTTACATGTAGAGTCCACCTCGGATTAAGACTTAAACTATTCTGACTTCTCATCACAGGCTTCTCTCCATGGGCTTCTTAACGTCTTGGGCTTCTTAATGTTTTGGGATTATTAACCCCAGGCGACTCTGTCACAATCTGACTTACCATCTGGCTTAAACATCTGCCGGCTTAAACATCTGGCTTAACATCTGCCGGCTTAAACATCTGGCTTAAACAACCGGCTTAAACATCAAGTCTCCGCCGGGTCATATCTCTGGCCGGGTCATACCGCGGGGTATATCCCCGACATTATCCCCCAGTTTAGTTTGGATTTATCCATGTTAAACTGATCCTGTAAACAAAACACAAGAACAAATTTAACAGGTTGTGCTCCGGGTTAAATATTCTTGTAAGTCGGCACCTGAACATCCTTAAGTCCTTGTCATTTCCTTCTTCTAGAAAATCCGGGTTAACAAGCCAGCTTCATAATCAATTTGCTGAAGTTGGTTTCTCACAGAGAAAAATTGTGAAGAATAATTCATTTGACTCAGCTCCCAATGCTTAAAAATATTGGTCTTGAAATACTCATCTGATCTTCAGATGGCTTGAAATTGTAGATCTTGCCAATTTATGATTACCAAAATTGTCGGGTTATAAACAGATGATGCCTAGTTATAATTGTTGCCGACGCCGGGTCAAAACTGAGAATTTTGAAGATTTCTCTCCCTCATATCCATATTACCTGTAGCCCCCAAGTCTTGAGCAGAGCAAAGTGATGACTTAAGACTTGCTTTAATATAAATATTACCACATTGAAGAAATCCATGTGGTTCATCTCAATCACTAGTCAAAACTGAGTATTCCACATATGCAGCCCCCAAGTACCGGGTTGTCATGCTTGCAGCAACCTGGGACTTCTAATTGCCTTATGCTTATAAAAACTTCAACTAGTGTAGCCCCCAAGGCCCGGGTCATTATACAATAATGAGCAGGGACTTTGTGGCCGGCTCAGTAAGATAATATTGAGCTGGGACTTTATATATACTTCTTTGAAAAGAACATCATATGATGTAACCCCCATCCTGGGGCTTGAACCCACGTCCACAAGGTTTAAGAGCTTTGTGCTTTACCAACTGAGCAATGGACCCTTCAATATAATGAATTAAGACTTGTGTACCTTGAATTGTTGACAGGATCAATTGGTAGCCCCCAAGGGCCGGCTCATTACAATGTGATGAATCGGGTCTTCAATAAGGTGAACAAAAAATGACTTTGCATTAGCCCCCAAGTGCCATGGTGCATGCTGGCAGTGACATGGGACTTGCATATTTGATGTAATCTCAATTTGAATAATGTAGCCCCCAAGTGCCGGGTCGTAAGCCTGCAGCGACTCAGGACTATTCCTTCCATTGTAGAATAAATCATATCCATTGATAAGATAATAGCCATTGCGCTAAAGCGACTTTGAAAACCTCAATCATAATATTGGTTATTGATAACCATGATAAAAATCCAGCCATGTTTGGCTATTAAAGATTTGAATAATATAACCTGGTTTGAAGACTGGTTCCTGCAATATAAACCAGTATATCCATGCAGATATGATGTATGCTATGATGATGAAATGATGATGCAATGTATGATGCAATATATGATGATGTATGTGTATGATAACAGAAAACTTCAATGAAACTAGCATGATAGCCACTTGAGTATCCTCGCATTCTGTAGCCAGCTCTCACATAACCCAGCGATGTTTGAACCTGGATAAGTTTGAATATGACTTATCGAGAGTACACGAGGTTGGAGTAGCAGCAAGCCAACAGGCAGGTTTAACCAAGTTTCAATGAAGGCGGCTTAGTAGCCTAGATCTATCCTGACTATCTGTAAGCCGTGCTCTCGCATGACAAGCCGCCGTTTGAACCTTAACAAGCTCAGATCTTTGGTCAAATACGCCGTAAAGCTTAATCGTTAAGAGTTCGACGGGTCAATCAGGATTACCCGATGGAGTTGAAGCAGCTGGTATACAGGTAGGATGACCCGGAAAGGTTATGTCCTCTTTGGTCGAATACGCCTATGTTTGAACAAGATAACCTAGTCAAGAGGGTAGTAACGCTATATTCTCTTTGGTCGAATCCGCCTATGTTTGAACAGGAAGCCCCCAAGTGACATATTCGAAGTGTGGCATTGAGCCGATCAAGAGGGATATTCACAGCTATGATTCGAATACGATCAGGAAGTCCCCAAGTGACCAATAATGTGATAAGCCCATAAGGCAGGATACCCATGTTTGAACCGTGCATCATGGCAGCAAGTCCTCTTTGGCAACATTTAACTTTTTGCAAGAGATAAATTCTTCTTGAACCGGGATTTTAAACCGGATATTCAGAGCTTCAAAGCTTTGTGAGGGACAGATTTCCCTTGAGCCGGATTTTAAACCGGAATCCTTCTTTTTAAGCCGGAAATTTTCTGAGGGCCTTTAAATTTTCACCAATATGGCGGTAGCCTCCGGGACCGGGTTATCTTCCCTCCAATGACCCGGAGTTCTTGAATCTGCTTAAACTGGCAACATTTACTGAGTCATGTCATTGTAGCCCCCGAGTCTTAAGACTACTCGAGGAGTTGGCTTGAGACTCTCCATGCTTGACCATGATGTGAATCAGCATATAACTGAACAGCGGATTGTTGTCGATCCATACGGCATAGGCGGTGGCTGATAACATATTATGGTTTAATTCAGAGTTGTTGGAATAGACCGAACCGCGGTGCGGCGGCTTGTACATATCCATTGGGCAATGACATAGGCGCTGTCCGGGTGAATCGATGTAGATCGGACCACTGCATGATTAGTGGCATGTTTGCCTGTGATGTAGGTCAGCCCCCGGCATGTTGATAGTTGGATGGCCATCTGTTAAGAACCGCGGGGCAGACATATGCCAGTACGGCCTCCGTATGTCATTGTAGACTGGACCACTGGATGATGCACACGGGATCTCTATACCCGTAGCTTCATGGTCTCTTCTATATTGAAGAATTTTTCTGCATAAATGACACGGCAGTGCGAGAGTAATTGTTCTCGAAAAATAAAAATGTATCAATAAAAATTGATTGGACAGCTGAGTCGGCCGCGGCGTTGCAAGCCGGCGCGGACGGGCGAGTCAATCGCTAGTGCGTGGACAAGCGAGTTAATCGCAAGCGTAGTAAGCCCCGCGGACGGAGAGTCAATCGCGGGTGTGGTCCCGGCAAGTTGATGTAGACTGCGCCGCAGAGACCACATTTTATTGGCAGATGACATGTGTACCACCCAGAAATTAACTGGGATATACAGAAGCCAAGCAGCGGAAAACCACACTTTCCAGGATGCCATGAGCTGATAAATCTGCGTGCACAAATGGTACAAGTCAAAGTAGAAAAAATTCTTGAAAATTTTAATATCCAGATCAAATGAAATAGGATAAATAGCACCTGGTAGTGTCGTGCAGCAGACGTAGCAACTCACAATGACCAGTATCAAACCAGCCAGCTAGTACTAGTACTTCTGTAGCAACAGTAGTAGCACTACCAACCAAAGGGTACGTATCCTTGGTCTCACGTGGAGTAAATAACACCAGCAGTTGATGTGACTCGTCTTTGATCAACGCAAACAGCAGCGGTCCCATCAAAGGCCAAAGAAAAGAACGCAGGAACCAGCAACTCTCTCTCGCCTAACCCCTTCTCACGCGGGTCAGCGAGGCAGCAGCGGCGGCTCAAGGGTAGCAACTGGATCTGGCGCCTCGTCGCGAGGTCCGCGCGGAAGAGGAGAAGAGACGTGTGTGCAACCCCGCGGGGCGGAGAAGCACCGTGACAACGGGGCGCCGGCCTGAGGGCCGCAGGGGCCGGAGCAGAGGACGCCCGTAGGGCTGTCTGGCACAAAGAGAAACGGCGCGGCGGCTTGAGGAAAACTGCGGCTGAACCGGCGCGAGGCCGTGACAGCTTGACTCCACGGGGCAGCTCAAGGCGCAGCGGGTCGCAAAGCAATGGTACAGCCACCGTGCCTCCATGGCTCAAGGGTGAGACTAGTTTGAAGATGGCCAGCAGCGAGGGAGACTCGGAGGCGCGAGGCCAAGGCGGACCACCGCGGCTGTTGAGGAGCGGTAGAAGCATAGTCGGAACTATAAAACCAGCACAGCGGGCACCTGGTGCTGACCCAAGCGGCGACCAGGTCCAGGTGCGCGGTTGTGGAGATGAGGGCACGCGGCCGGCGGCTCAGCATTTCCGGCGGAAACGGCTTGATGTGATCCTCCTTTGCTCGGGCGCGGCGGCTCACAGGCAGCTCGGCGGCTCTCCGATGGCAGCTCAACGCGGAGAGAAGTAATTCCAGGACGGCGGTTTGTGGGCGGGACGACTCCGGTGAAGGCAGAACGGGCGGCGGTTGTCGCGGACGGTGGCCTAAAGGCGCGACGGAGGCCGCGATGGTGGTGACCTAGCAACTCAACACATCAAAGGCAGCGCTGTGGTTATGCGATGGAGGAACCGGCTCGAGGCTGGCGAGTCAGTGGAGGCCACTCATTGGCCGTGGCGGCTCACAAGCGGCGGAGACCACTCGCCAGGCGTAGCGGCTCAGAACGGCGCCAAGGGGCGGTTCAATACCAGATTCCAGCGGTGATGGGGTGGTTGGAGGCGACTTGACAGCGGCGGGTCAAAGGTGGGTGAGTTAAGCAATGAGGCGGACCGGTTCGGGGCTGGCCATGGCGGGTCGCGGCTGCAGAGGCGTTTTTTGCAACTCAGATGCTGAAACGAGGACACTCCGGTGGGTCGACGAGGTGCGTCCGCGGCAGCGGCGGGTTGGAGAGGCGCGGCCGTGGTCGGTTCAGCACGAGCACGCAGAGCAGGAGGGTGTGAGGGCGGTTTAAAGCGGAGGTGCACCACACTGGCGACAAGCGGCTCACGAGCAGCAGTGGTGGCGGGTCACTAGAACACTCGAGCGAGGTAAAACAGGCGCGACGGCAGCCGGCCCCGGCAGCGGCTCGGAGCAGAGGTGAGTGATACGTCTCCAACGTATCTATAATTTATGAAGTATTCATGCTATTATATTATCCATCTTAGATGTTTTATATGCATTTATATGCTATTTATATGATTTTTGGGACTAACCTATTAACCTAGAGCCCAGTGCCAGTTCCTGTTTTTTCTGGTTTTTGAGTTTTACAGAAAAGGAATATCAAACGGAGTCCAATTGACGTGCCAATTTTTGACAATTTTTTATGGACCAAAAGAAGACCCAGGAGTAAAAGAGTTGGGCCAGGAGAGTCCCGGGGCGCCCACGAGGGTGGGGGGCGCGCCCATCCCCCCTAGGCGCGTGGGCCTACCTCGTGGACGCCTCGGGCACCTCCTTGACGTGAGACCGACGCCAAAAATTCCTATAAATACAGAAACCTCGGAAAATTAACCTAGATCGGAAGTTCCGCCGCCGCAAGCCTCTGTAGCCATGAGAAATCAATCTAGGCCCTCTCCGGCACCCTGCCGGAGGGGGGCCCTCATCACCGGTGGCCATGGAGGAGTATCCTGGAGAGGCCATCATCGCCATGAAGGCCAAGGACCAGAGGGAGAACCTTTACCCATCTAGGGGGCAGGCCATGGAGGAGGAAGCACAAGGGGGAGAGCCTCTCCTCCTCTCTCTTGGTGGTACCGGAGTGCCATCGAGAGGGGAATCATCACCGCGGTGATCGTCTTCATCAACATCACCACCATCATCACCATCCTCGTCTCTTTTACGCGGTCCACTCTCCCGCACCCCGCTGTAGTCCCTACTTGAACATGGTGCTTTATGCCACATATTATGATCCAATGATGTGTTGCCATCCTATGATGTTTTGAGTAGATATCTTTTGTCCTTGGGTTCATTGATGATCTAGATTGGTACGAGTTGTATGTTTTACTTTGGTGTTGTCCTATGGTGCCCTCCGTGTCGCGCAACCGTGAGGGATTCCCGCTGTAGGGTGTTGCAATACGTTCATGATTTGCTTATAGTGGGTTGGTGAGTGACTGAAACACAAACCCGAGTAAGGGGGTTGTTGCGTATGGGAATAAAGAGGACTTGATGCTTTAATGCTATGGTTGGGTTTTACCTTAATGATCTTTAGTAGTTGTGGATGCTTTCTAGAGTTCCAATCATAAGTGCATATGATCCAAGTAGAGAAAGTATGTTAGCTTATGCCTCTCCCTCATATGAAATTGCAATAATGACTACCGGTCTTGTTAACGATTGCCTAGGATAATTCCGCACACCGACCCATCATTATTCCACACTCGCTATTTATATTATTTAGCAATATATTCTAAATTTATGATAACAGCACCTACTTTTATATTTTAGCTCTCCGATATCATACAAAGTTATCCTCTTCATACCCACAAGGTAGTTTTATTTCTCGTTGCTAGTTGGAAGCAAACGTTCGGTGTACGTAGAGTCGTATCAGTGCCACATAGGGCTTGAGAGAATATTGATCTTACCTTTAGCTCCTTGTGGGTTCGACACTCCATACTTATCACTTCCACCTTTGGAAATTGCTACGATGATTCCCTGCACTTGGGGATTATCAAGCTCTTTTCTGGCGCCGTTGCCGGGGAGCAATAGTGTGGGGTTGATATTCTCGTGTGTGCTTGTTTGCTTTCTTCACTAAGTAGATTTTGTTTTTCCTTTTTGTTTCTGTTTAGTTGTGGGTGAAACATACAAAAAAATTAAGAATGAAAATACAAAAAAATTATTACTTGCCTCTCATGCCTAAAAAGTTTTTCAAAAAGAGAAGTGATTGGAAAGTTATGCATTGAAGAAGTGAGGGTCGACCTTGAGCACTTGTGTTCATGCTCACGGAAACCATGTAGAATTTTTCATGGAATTTTCTCTGTAAATAATTATCCCCTTGTATATATCCATTGTATTATAAAAATAATGTTCCAAGCTTTGGTTTTAGGATGATTAGATTGCTTGTTTACTATGTGCAGAACAAAAACAGAAACTTTGGCTGTAGTGCATGAATTTACATTTTTTACTGGAAGGTCAAATGGGTCTGAAACTTTTTGCAAAATCCTTATGTACAAATTTTTCAAATTTTCAATTTTATTTCATAATTTTAGGAGTTACAAAAGTTTACTAAACTTCCAGATTACTACAGACTGTCCTGTTTTTGACAGATTCTGTTTTTCGCATGTTGTTTGCTTCTTTTGATGAATCTATGGCTAGTATTGGGGGGTATGAACCATAGAGAAGTTGGAATACAGTAGGTTTAACACCAATCTAAATAAATAATGAGTTCATTACAGTACCTTAAAGTGGTAGTTTGCTTTATTACACTAACGGATCTCACAAAGTTTTTGTTAAGTTTCTGTGGATGAAGTGTTCGAAGAACGAGGAGTTACCGATGTGAGATGAATAAAGAGAGGCAAGATTTGAAGCTTGGGGATACACAAGGCACCCCAAGTAAATATTTCAAGGATACTCAAGCATCTAAGCTTGGGGATGCCCCGGTTGGCATCCCATCTTTCTTCTTCAACAAATATCGGTATACCTCGGTTTTTTGTTTTGTTCACATGATTTGTGTCCTTTGTGTTTTTTTCCTTTAAGAACCATTCTAGTATGAGATAGACTTTCATTGATTTATAGAATACTTCATGTGCTTCACTTATATCTTTTAAGTACGATCTTATAGAATTGCTCTTTGTGCTTCACTTAAATCTTTTGAGTATGGTTTTATAGAATGCTTCGTGTGCTTCACTTATATATATTGAGCTTGGATATTGGTTAGTCTATGTTAATTGTAGAATGCTCCATGAACTTCACTTATATCTTTTGGATTATGAATAATACTATCATTTAAAGTGGGCTTGGAAGAGTGTCAACTTTAGGAATTAGTGATCCCACTATTTTGGAGGGTGTTGAATCTTAGTGTGATATTTATGAAAGTGGATTTGGAAGAGTGTCAACTTTAGCTAGTAATGATTCCACTATTTTGGAAGAGGTTCCAATTGATTATGAGAACAAAGTTGCTATTCATGATGCTACTGAAAATTGTTATGCGGGAGGAATACATGCTTGTAGGAGTTGCAATAATATCAAGTTTCCTTGCTATGTGCTTAAAGTTTTGAAGGTATACTTGTTTTGCCTTCCTATGCTAGTTGATTATTGTTCCCATAAGTTGTGTGCTCACAAAATCCCTAGGCATAGGAAGTGGTTTAGATTTAAATGTGCTAGTCATATTCTTCAAGATGCTCTCTTTGTGTTTCAATTCTTGTCTATTATGTGAGCATCATTGAAATCATCATGCCTAGCTAAAAGGCATTAAAGAAAAGTGCTTGTCGGGAGACAACCCAATATTTACCCTTACTGTTTTTGTGTGTTTACATGATTAATCTACTGTATTAATCATGTTTTATAGCTTCTGTTTCAATAAAGTGCCAAGTAAGACCTTTGGGAAGACTTGGGAGAAAGTTAATGTGATCTTGCTGTAAAAAACAGAAACTTTGCGCTCCCGAGATTAGCTGTCATTTTTTACAGAAGAGTGATTTTGAGTTGATTCTTTTTTCAGAAGATTAATATACAAATTCCTCACGTCCACCAATTTATTTCATAATTTTTGGAGTAGCAGAAGTATGGTTTATGTTCAGATCATTACAGACTGTTCTGTTTCTGACAGATTCTGTTTTCATTGCATAGTTAGCTTGTTTTCTAGTTTCTATTTCTCAATATAAATTGTAGAAATGATATGGTACAGTAGGCATTGTGAGAGAACAATTATGAAACTTGTCCTTGACAGTATCAAAGTGAATGGTTTACTCTTTATCATACTAACCTATCTCACGAAGTTTTGTTAAGTTTTGTGTGATTGAAGTTTTCAAGCTTTGGGTGAAATATCAATATGAGGAGAATAAGGAGTGGAAATACCCTAAGCTTGGGGATGCCCAGGCACCCCAAGGTAATATTCAAGGAAGACTCAAGTGCCTAAGCTTGGGGATGCCCCGGAAGGCATCCCCTCTTTCGTCTTCAAAAACTATCGGTATACCTTACTCGGAGCTATATTTTTATTCGTCACATGATATGTGTTTTGCTTGAAGCGTATTTTCAATTTTTACTTGCTGTTTGAATAAAATCATTGGATCTGAATTATTGAATGAAAAAGAATCCTTCCATGGCTAGCTAATTATTTGACTACTCAGTGTTCTTCACTCGTATCTTTTTGGAGTAGTTTATTAATAACTCACGTGCTTCACGTATATCCTATGAGTAAAAGGTTGAATGAATTGAATGTCATAAGTCTGAATTTATATAAGTTTCATATGCTTACAACATGGGGAGTAATGACTTCACATAGAATAAGTATAGGTAGTAAACTTATTGAAAGTTAGCAAACGTAGAATTGGTCACTTGAACAATTCATGAAAGAATATTGAAGGAAGAGAGATTTCACATATAAATATACTATCTTGGACATCTTTTGTAATTGTTAGCACTCATTAAAATATGACATGCTAAAAGGTTGATGTCGGACAAGGAAGACAACGTAATGGGTTATGTTTTCTTATATCCGAAATAAAGTATATTGTCTTGGATCATCCAACATGTTGAGCTTGCTTTTCCCCCTCGTGCTAGCCAAATTCTTTGCACCAAGTAGAGATACTACTTGTGCTTCCAAACATTCCTTAAACCAGTTTTGCCATGAGAGTCCACCATACCTACCTATGGATTGAGTAAGATCCTTCAAGTAAGTTGTCATCGGTGCATGCAATAAAAATTGCCCTCTAAATATGTATGATCTATTAGTGCGAAGAAAATAAGTTTTATACGAACTTGTGATAGGGAAGAAATAAAAGCGACGGACTGCATAATAAAGGTCTCTATCACAACACTACCAAAAAAAGACACATCCATGACATTTTGGGCCGAACGAAATTTTTTCTGTCATACATATGACACTTCTATGATGATAATTGTGACAAAACCCGATATCATCATAGATGTGGTGGGCTCCTACTTCTATGACAAAAAATCATGACAGAAAATGGGCTTTTCGTCCTGGGCGGGCCGGAGACGCAGCTGCATGACATTCTTTGGGCCGTCCATGATGGAAAAAATCGTGGTAGAAGCGAGGGGGAGGAAAATTTCGGGGAGTTCCCAGTTACGGTGGGAGGTCGGGGCCGAGCGATGCGCGTTTCTCTCGTACACGTACGCGCGTGTGTGTGAGGCGTTGGCTCTAACTGAACCCGAGCGAGGCGTTGGGCTCTAACTGAACCCGAGCGATTGCACTGCAGGCTACGCGTTACTGAACCCGAGCGATTGATCGATGGCTATTAACTGAACCCGATCGAGCGATTCCTTCGCTACTGCTGCTAACTGAAGCCGGTCGATTGGATGAACAGTGAGCGTTGGGGGGGGGTGGATGAACAGTGAGCGGTGGCGTTGCCTCTGGATGAACAGGACCCCATGGTGTGGAGGGCTGGATGAATAGTATACGGTGGAGGGGTGCCCGTGGAGGGGTGGTTGAACAGGACCCCGTGGTGTGGAGGGCTGGATGAACAGTAAATGGTGGAGGGGTGCCCGTGGAGGGGTGGTTGAACAGTAGCCGGTGGAGTAGCGCGCGGTGGAGGCTGGATGAACAGGAGCCCGTGGAGGCTGGAGGAGGTCGACGGTAGCCCGTGGAGGCTAGAGGAGGTCGACGGTGGAGATGAACAGTATCCCGTGGAGTCCCGTTTTGCGGTACGCCACACCCCTCTCGATGAACAGGACCCCCGTTTCGATCGTAGGAGGTCTGTTTCGTCCGTTTTGCGGTACGCCACACCCCTCCCGATCAACAGGACCCTCATTTCGACCGTAGGAGGTCCGTTTCGTCCATTTTGCGGTACGCCACACCCCTCCCGATCAACAGGACCCCCGTTTCGACCGTAGGAGGTCCGTTTCCTCCGTTTTGCGGTACGCCACACCCCTCCCGATCAACAGGACCCCGTTCTGAATGTAGGAGGTCCGTTTCCTCCGTTTTGCAGTACGCCAGGCCTCGTTTCCATCGCCTGTTCCGTCCAAGCCCTCCCGATGAACACGACCACGCATTCCGTTCCGACCCAGCTGGTTGGCTCCCACGCGTTCCGTTGCCTCCCGATGAACACGACGCATTCTGTTGCCTCCCCATGAACACGACGCATTCCGTTGCCTCCCCATGAACACGACGCATTCCGTTGCCTCCCCATGAACACGACGCATTCCGTTGCCTCCCCATGAACACGACGACGACGCTGTTTCTCCATTCCGACCCAGCCATGTACACGAGCCCTGGCCGTACGTATGCGCGAGTAGGCGTTCGAGACCCCGCCCGTATGTACACATACGTGGCCGTATTTTCTTTCTTGCACCCTGGCCACTGTACGTACGTGTACATGCTACGTGCGCGCCTCTACTACGACACGTGCGCGCCTCTACATCCACCAGTATATATGTATGTACACGTTCGCGACCAGAATGACAACGCTACGTACGCTTCGACCAGGTGGGTCCCGACTGTCAGGCACTTCCTTGCGTGCGAAGATGTAGCTGGTGGGTCCCAGCAGTCAGGGGGGAAACATTTTTTCGCGAAATATGGTGGCCCGTCCGGTGGGTCCCCGCTGTCAGGTGGAGGAATAATTATTTTGCACGTAATAAGGAGGCACTTCCTTGCTGCGGCCGTGGACCCAGCTGTCAGCCTCTCCACGTACAGTCCACGTCCGATGGAAGCCGTTCCTTGACAACGTTGACCACGCCGCGCCGAGAGCACCAGGGCGGTGGACGACGGCGAGGCCTAGGAAGGGGACGACGCAGAGCCGGGGAAGACGCGGCAGTGGATGCCCACGCGTAGAGGAGTACGAGGGTTCACTGGTTCGCTGCGGTGTGAGGCTGCCGTCGCCGCAGAATAACAAGGGGTGTGGGTGAGTAGAGGGATGGCCTGGCCATCGGTGGGAGTAGTAGGGGGCGGTGAGGCCTCCGCCGCATCGCAGCCAGCCACGGGAGGCAGGAGCACGAGGCACGACCGGCGCTGGTTTGGGCGGCTGGAGCAAGAAGACCAGAGGTTGAAGAAGCACTACGGTCGTTGGATGGACATCGTATGGTCACTGGAGCTAGAATCGTGCATATTGACTAAGTTGACAAAGCCTCCGTCCCCGTCAACTTAGTAGGCCCACAAGTCAGCCTGCCACTATACTGGGTCCCAGCTAACAGGGGGAGTATTTATTTTTTTGTGCGTAATAAGGAGGCACTTCCTTGCGTGCGAAGATATAGCTGGTGGGTCCGAGCTGTCAGCGGCGGTAACGTTTTTTTCGCGAAATACAGAGGCCCTTTCGGTGGGTCCCTGATGTCAGGTGGAGGAATCATTATTTTGCGCGTAATAAGGAGGCATTTCCTTGCGTGCGGCCGTGGACCCAGCTGTCGGCCTCTCCACGTACAGTCCACTTCAGATGCATGTCGGTCGTTGACCACGTTGACCAGGCCGCGCCGAGAGCACCAGGGCGGTGGACGACGGCGAGGCCTAGGAAGGGAACGACACGGAGGCAGGGAAGACTCGGCAGTTGTTTCCCACGCGGAGGGGAGTACGACTGTACGAGGGTTTACTGGTTCGTCTGCCGTCGCCGGAGAATAACAGCAGGTGTGGGTGAGTAGAGGGATGGCTAGGCCAGCGATGGGAGTACGGTGGGGCGGTGAGGCCTGCGCGGCAGCAGAGCCGGCCGCGGGGAGGAGGGAGCAGGCAGTCCCGCCGGCGCTTGTTTGAGCGGCTGGAGCAGGAAGAGCAGAGATTGAAGAAGCACGACGGCCGTTGGATGGCCATCCAACAGTCACTGCTTGTGCGTCAACCTTTTTTTAGGAAAGCCTCAAATCTGTGGAAAACAGCATACAACCCATCTGCCATTATTTCTAATAATTTACAGCCCATTTGCTAATTATTAAGGTTTTTTTGGAGCCCATATTCTTTTTGTTAGCATTACAGCCCATATTGTGGCCACGGTTAAAAAATTATACGAAATTTTGCATATTTCGGTGCGGTCCGAACTGTTTTTAATCCCGAAATTTCGACTCACATTCAAACTGATTTTAAAAATAAATGTATATCAATATAAAATCCAACAAATTCTCCACGCATAAAAATTAATGTAATTTAAAATCTCGAAATGAAAAAAAAGATATTTGAAACTAATTGCCGGTTTGATGTGTTTTAAAAATGTACAGCCCATTTCTCATTACTGATGGGCCATTTTCTCGGCCAGCCGAATGAAAGCTCTCCTCGTCTTGAAAGATTTGCAGCCCAACAGGCCTGACAAAGCGACTTACTTGGCAAATCACAAAAAAACAGGGCTGTGGCCGTGGACCCAGTTGTCAGCCTCTCCACGTACAGTATTCTTCCGATGGAATGTCATTGACCATGTTGACCACGCCGCGCCGAGAGCACCAAGGCGGTGGACGACGGCGAGGCCTAGGAAGGGGACGACGCGGAGCCGGGGAAGATGCGGCAGTGGATGCCCACGCGGAGAGGAGTACGAGGGTTCACTGGTTCGGCTGCCGTCGCCGCAGAGCCTGGCTAGCGGTGGGAGTAGTAGGGGCGATGAGGCCTCAAGGGCAGCAAAGCCGGCCACTGGAGGCAGGAGCAGGCGGTCTCCCAGGCGCTGGTTTGGGCGGCTGGTGCAAGAAGAGCAGCGATTGAAGAAGCAGCAGGACCGTTCGATCCAAATCCAACGGTTACTGCTGCTAGAATCGTTTGTTGACTAAGTTGACAAGCCATGCGTACGCGTCAACTTAGTAGGCCCACAGGTCAGCCTCCCAACCGGTGCGCCCCAGATGTCAGTGGGAGGAATCATTTTTTTGCGTAATAAGGAGGCAGTTGATTGTGTGCGGCCAGGCCAGCGGAGGGAGTAGGGTGGGCCGGGGAAGCCTGCGTGGCATCACCGCGGGCCACAAGAGGAGGGAGCAGGCAGTCCCGCCAGCGCTAGTTTAGGCTGCTGGAGCAGGAAGATCAGAGATTGAAGAAGCACGTTGGCCGTTGGATGGACATCCAACAGTCACTGCTGCTAGAATCGTGTGTTCACTGACAAAGCCTTGCGTAAACAAGTCAGCCTCGAAATCTGTGGCGTGTACAGCCCATTTGCTATTATTTTTATAATTTTTACTCATTTTCTAATTCATATGGAATTTATTGCAGCCCGTTTTCCATTTTTAGAATTGCTGGCCATTTTCTGGTCAGTACCAGGGTCAAAAAATTAACTAAATATGTGGGAAATTTTGAAAATTCGCAAATTTTTGCTGGGGAACGAAATATTCTTAATCCAAAAATTAATAGCCATACTAAAACAAATTTAAAAATAAATTAGTACTATGTCATGTTAAATCCAATGAAATACGTATAAGATATCAGTGAAGAACAAAAACAAAAAAAGAAACTTATATCCCATTTGCTATAATTTTTTTGGAATTTTCAACCCCTTTTGATATTACTTTTAACAGACATTGACCATACTCTTAAGCCAGGCCGGAATGCATCCCTCCTCGTCTTGAAAGATTTGCAGCCCAGTAATTCGGAGAAAACAAATAGGCCTAGCTTGGGTATTCTTCAAAAAGAAATACTGGGCTACCTATTTTCCCAAAGAACTGGTGCATGAGCATTTAGCTTTATTTATTTATTATTTACTTATTTATGTTTAGGGGACCATGAGCATGTACCTGGGCCGGATTCATGTGAGAGCCTCCCTTCCAGTTAATTATGGGCTTCTCTATTGGGCCTTCATCAGTGGGCTGCATGTTATCAACAAGTGGAAAATGTGTTCCGTACGAAAAATAGTATGCGCTACGTACGGTACGGGGCACTAAAGGATCGAACCGTGCAACGACTTCCAAAACATTGTGTTTGTCGTTCTAACAACACATTTATTCAACCAACAGACGAAATATACTACTGATTGTACATTGAAAACAGCAGCAGCAGCAACCAGGGCTGGGGGTGCAACAGAAGCAGTAAGCAGGCCAGAAGAGTGAAGACGCAGCTCTCTCTTCCAAACCAAACATCAGCCATCATTACAAAAGGGCTACCAAAAAAGAACAAGTGTATGCATCAAACTAAATAAAGATCCTACTACACCAAGTGTACGCATCTAACTAACTGGCTCAGTTAGACGTTACTATTTATTAAGCTGTGGAGATTGGCTGACGGCTTGAACCAGATGGGTGCCTGACGGGGGAAACTCCAGCCAGCAGGTCGAAGTCTGATACTTGCGACCCTCTCTCCTACTTTGGGCTGCAGAGCGTGGCGGCACATATCAGGGTATGGTGCATGCAGAGACGCATGGTACGCTGTGTACACACAGTTTTGCCTGATGAACGAAACCGCGCTGCCATCATGATCCTTGCCGTCGGTTATCTCCTGGTTAATCGGATAATTCAGTCCGACAAACAGAGAGCGTGTACCAAGGCTACTTACCAGCCTCCAGTCAAAAATTCCTGAAGGCCCAGAGAAGCTGGGATCCTGCTCAAAGACCTTGCAGTGACTGTGATTGTATTCCGCGAAACAACACGTCCGGTACGTGCGAACGATCATCAATCTTTCGCCGTCGTCTGATCGAGCCAGGAACCACCTGCAACTGCCATGCCGCTTTTCTTTGAAAGGTTCTGGGATTAGGAAGGGTAGGGACACCAGGCGGCCTACAACATCATATCAAGTTGGAGTCAAATAAAAAAGGGCTCTTGATTTAGTCAATCTTAAGAACAACATGTTATGAGCATGAATATTTTTCAGCAAATGTTGACAGTAATATAAGCAAGCCATCATGATATCATAGGAAAGTAACATACTGCTGTAACAGCCGTTTGTAGCGATGACTGGAGTAGGCCAGCAATACGTCCAGCCATAGAAGGAGTCGACAGCGTAAATGAAGCCCTTGTGTTCAATGGCATCAGAGAACCATGGAGGATGTATGATCCTGCGATGGACGTGCAGATTTATCCACTTACCGCAGTGACCTGTCAGATAGGCGAGACCGCGGTTGAAGAACGCAATTAGCCTGAAGTCTTTATAATTCGCAGATCTTGTGGGCACTTGGCAGATTACAACCTTGAGCAAATCAAACTTGGTATCATGTTGGCTACTGTAAGATTCCGAGTATTCTGGGCCGCGGTGCCAAAGCAGTGCAGTGTTAATCGAAGGAAGGGGGATCAATCGCCGGGTGTAGACCTCCACGAGCATCCAGCTGCCGCGACCGTCGACGAGCACCATCCAAGACGTGTTCATGCCGACCCAGTACATACCGTTAATGTAGTTGAGGCTGACGGGGATCGGATCGCAGTCAAGGGGGTTGATGCTCGCCACCCTACGATCGTTATGCTGCGTGACACGCCGTTTCTGAAGATCAGGCGGCATCAGCAAGCAAGGAGCTGGCTTAAAAAGCTCCGGCCTGAGGGCTTTGAGTAAACGGTACAGCCCCGACGAGCACGCGGCGAGCGGCATGGTACTGAGATTGTCCACACGCGAAACAATGAGCTTGATTACCTCTGTGGGGAGCGAATTCCAGCCACTCTTTCGGCGGACGCTGCTCGGTTCTGCCATTGTTAGTGCTTGGGTTTCGGACGAGGGGGGAGGCGCCTTAGCGGGGATGGAAGATTGGACGAGATTATGTGCGGACAAAGATGGAGAAGCGAATATGTGCTGCGGGAAGTGGACAGGTGATGATGACTACAGCACGCCGCTTGACTTACGAGACACATACCAGCAGCGTAGGGTCATGTCGATGCCAGACAACTTGCTTGAGTGATCACAGTACTGGTACTCCCTACAGTGCTATGCCCTAACTTGCTTGAGTAGAGTAGTAGAGTAGGACTCTGCTCTACTACTAGCACCGGAGGAGTAGTATATTCTAATCTAAAATAGTTACAAACTTCAATGCCCGAGCGTGGAACGACTACGAACCGTGCTCAAAGACCGTGTCTACGTGGTGTTTGGACATGGGCGACAACCTCAACGCCAACGGTGCTGCTCCCGTTGCACCGTATGTGTTTCTGTCCTTCCTGTTCGAAATCGTGGTAGAATTCATGTTTCTACTCTGTATCCTACTACTATGCTAGTCCACATGATTAGTTTCATCTCTGTTATAGCCGTCATGATTTATTTTGTGCTTATTCGGATTAAATCTCGTAGTAACTTGCTCATATATTCAACTGGCGCAACGTCCCCTACAGCCACTCCCGTTTCATGGACGGCCTGGTCGATGCCTCCAAGGAGCCCTTCGTCCACTGCTATGAGTGCCCGATGCCGTTTTGTGGCTCGCCGGCGGACATGGTGCATCACCTCACGGATGCGTGCAGCGGTCACTGCTGGCCCTTGGCGGAGAACATCAAGTACGAGACGTGCTACCCGTTCACCATGCCGGAGTCGCTGGAGGATCACCGCCGCCTGCTAGTCTCGGAGGAGGACGGCAGCGTCTTCCTCTTGATCGTGGGCACCGGCGAGGCCCGCGCAGGCCGCCGCCCCGTCTCTGTAATGTGCGTCAGGGGCGACGCCGCTGACGCTGACACTGACACGAGGCCGATGTACGGGTGCGTGGTCAGTGTTACTACCCCTCCGGGTCGCGTGGGCGGCGACACCGGCCTCATCGAACGGACTTGGACTCTGGGGAGCTGGGACTATCCCGCCAATGTGGACTTGGAAAACCCATGGCATCCTTTACCCGCCGACGCGGTGCACGGGGACTCCAAGGAGGTTCACCTGGACATACGCATTATCAAGTTAAATGTTGATCATTAGTCTTCGCTCAATGTAATCCGCTGTCTAAGCATGTGGAGACTTCCATGCAGGATCTTGCTCTATTGGAGTATCGCGCATGAATAAAAGTGTATCCGTTTATGGTTTAGTCTAGAATCTTCCATGTATGAATTTTTACTACAGTACTGGTGAAAGACTTACGATGAACCATTTCTTACATCTCCTCTGCCCGCTTGCAAGTCATCCTGATTTAATCCCTCCGTCTAGGTGTATAAGGGCATGGTTAATATTACTTAATAGTATAGCCAACTGTTGACTATAAGAAAGTGCCATGTCATCTGTAGCCAACATGTATAACAATCGATACTCAAAAACTAATTCTTAAAGATCATTTCTTGCAAAGCACAATAAGTGTTATTTCTTCACAAGTTTTGGATGCAGGTTGAACAGTTGAACGCTTTTGTTTGCAAAAGATACCTTTTTATCTATTTCACCCGGATGTTTGTGAGCTCTAGAGATGAAATAATATCCGAAGAAACCTATCGATACCCGTTACACATGAGATGACCCCCACATCCTTTGTCAAAATAAACAACTCCCCGATCAATGCATTTCACTCTTCGGTGCAACGCACGGGCACCTTACTACTATAGATTAGTACGACCAAAAATTGAACTAACATTATATATAGTACGATAAATGCTGATGCATGTCACCTAAAATTATATCATTCAAAACTATGTTCAAATACGAATCCAACGATATAGTTTTTGTTGACATGCACTAACATTTTGTCAGTTAAATCTTCAGTCAAATTCAATGGGGGACTAATAAACCATGACCGATGTAGTACAAGTGTAGAGGGCGGCGCTGCACGAGAGTCTCACCTCTCACCCTGCTCGTGGCGCGGCAGTAAAGCCGTCATATCACAAAACCCAACCACTCCCAGTAATAAGTGGCCTGGTAAAATAAACGGACAAGCAACCATCACATCCCTCCGTCTTTTTTGCATTTCATCTATCTGCATTTACTTTCTCCGGTTCATCTCACACACTCGATCCCTAGCTACTACTCCTAGGGCCAGTTCTTTTGGCGGCTTCCCCGGCTTCTCCCACAAGACTAGTCACAGTGGAGAGTAACAATAAGGCGCCTCACTCATTTATTTGGGCTTCTAAACTACTACTCCGTCCTGGTTTATTCCTCACCATTGTAATTTGTGCTAAATTTTGACCAAAGATTTAACTGGTTTATTCCTCACCATTGTAATCCCTCCGTCTAGGTGTGTAAGTCATCTTACGAAAACCAAATAATCCCAAAACACTTAGGCGCGGTGCATTAACTTCTACTCCGTGCATGCTTTTAATGACTTGAGATATCAAACACGACATGCAATGGTTAGTTCATTGCATGCAATACTATTAATTAGCAAATAAACATTAACGTTTCTCGTTTTCTCCTCCTCCTTGGTCACGGTGCACAGCCTAAGATGACTTACTCACCTAGACGGATGGAGTAGTGCATGTGACATGCACTAACATTTCATTAGTTAAATTTATGATCAAAATTTGACACAGATTACAATGGGGACCAATAAACCAGGACGGAGGTAGTAGTTATGGGATTACTAATCTAGAAGCCTAAAAGAACTGGCCCCTGGTACTCCTACTAGTAGTAGTACTCAAGTTGGAATTCCAATTGCACGGCACAACTTGTTAGGCAAAAAATTCGATACAGGGTGTAGGAAGCGGTTTGGGAATTTGCATGCCTTTCCAACCAGTGAGATACTCCGTACAAAGTACGACAGAGAAATAACCACAGAGAAGGAAGCTAAAAGTAAACAATCAAACGAGCATTTTTGCATTTGTTTTGCATTGAATCGTTTCACAAGCTTGACTAGTGCTGTTTTTCTACTTTTACAAAAACCGCATCGTAATGTTAAAACGTGCATTTGCACGTACATAAGTAATAGTAGTACTCCCTCCGTCTAGGTGTATAAGTCTTCCCTCCTTCTTGGTCACGGTGCACAACCAAAGATGACTTATTGACCTGGACGGAGGGAGTAGCACAGTCTGCAAGCATATATCGAGAGAGACGTGTAGTGCGATAGTATATAGTAAAGTTTGTGCTATATGCACGTACTTGCAAAATGCGTACGAATACACAAGGTTTCCAAACTTTCCCTTTTACATACTTAATTAAGGACGCTAAAAATTCCTGAACGTTCGGGATTTATCATTTGCGTCCCAAAACTAATGAGATCGCCTTACGAAACAAAAATTATACTCCTCCTAAAAGCCACGGCGCTCGCAGGAGCGCTTGCGGCGCGCCACGAGTGCCCTGGTGCGCGGCCGTTTCCCAGCGCGCCGACACAACGCCTCTTCCTCAGCCTCGCAACTCGCGAGGTGCTGATTGGCGGCTTGCCGGCGGGCGAGCGCGATCTCACCGGTGTGGTGATCCGGCGCCAACAGGTACTCCTCCTCGCTGGAAGCGTGCACCCGGTCCACGTACCGCCAAGCGTAGATGAGGCGCTTGGGCCCGACTGCACTCAGGGCGTCGGCACGGGCGTCCTCCGCCACCCTCACGGCCCTCGCACGAGCCTTCTGCCAAAGAGCCAATTGCCTGACTCTCTCGGACGCGACATAGGCCTCCCAGGCAGCTTGTTCCGCGGTGCGCTTCTCTTCCTCGGCCTTCTTCTCCGCCTCTATTTTGGCGCGCTCTGCTGGAGGCAAAGCCTCCCACAAGGCGACATCCATTTCTTTCCAAAGCTCCTCAAGGCTGGGGGGCTCGGCGGGCGGCGCGGCGTTCTCCTCGTAGCGGGGAGCCGACGCGTCCTCCGGCGCGCGTGCTGGCGAGATTGGGAACGCCGACGCGTCCACCTCGACGCGTCGCGGCGAGGAGCGGAACGCCGACGCGTCCTCCTCGACTAGTGGCGGCGAGGAACGGAACGGCGACGCGTCGCGTCGCGGCGAGGAGCGGAACGCCGACGCGTCCTCCTCGACTAGTGGCGGCGAGGAACGGAACGGCGACGCGTCGCGTAGCGGCGAGGAGCGGAACACCGACGCGTCCTCCTCGACTAGTGGCGGCGAGGAACGGAACGGCGACGCGTGACCGTCCGCGCGGTGCAGCGAGGGGCTCCTAGGGCTTGGGAGGGGCGATGCCATGGTGGTCGACGTGAGAGGGAGGGGGAGGAGATAGCGATGAACGTGAACGTGAGGGGGAGGAGATAGCGATGTCGTGGGAGGCGCAGTATTTATAGCGAGCAATGGCACACCTACGTAAGATATGGACTGAGCTGCACTGACTTAACTGCAGGTCCAGTTGCGTCACTGACATGTGGGCCAGACCCCTGTTGGGCCCATATGTCAGTGACCCAATGCACCTGCAGTTAAGTAACAGCTACGTGGGCATATTTGTTGGAGTAAATTACGGGGGAGCGAAGGGGTGGAAATATTGCTGGTCACAACGGATTGGACGAGCGTGGGGGGAGGAGAGTCATGCATGCAGATTTTTTCACACGGGGTGGAGTGGTGGGACCGCCGGAGGGAGAAGGAGAGTTTGGCAGGCATATTGTTTCCACACATGGAGAGGAAAAGATTTGGAGACGAACGGGCTTCCTGCAGGTATGGGGAACGGTGCATAATAAGTCATCTTGCATGCCGGGCTAGGTATAGTCTCAAGTCGTTAAAAACATACACGCCCCACACATGTTCATATTTCAAGGTGCACTAAATTATTGCATGCGATGATTAAGGCTGGCCATAATGGTGGTATCTTAGCTGGTATCATGCACACGGGAATAGCAAACATGCTGATGTGGCAAAGAATTAAAGAAGAGAGGGGGGTTAGAGTAACTAGTGTTCATGCATGCATTGGTAAACACATTCTTTTGTGAAGAACGACATCACTAGTTGAGTACTTTTGCAGACTTCAAAAACTATTCCACCGCCTCTACTATCTTGCTAAGAGTAGGTGAAATTTTTGAATCGAGCCCTTTAAACTAGAAGGGAGGTAGTGGTACTCTAAGGCTGGTACTACCTCTATAGTGCATAGTATCATAGATTAGTATCATAGGTGGCCTCATTTATTGCCATGCATGACACATAGTAGCATCACATTTATTATGTTACGGTATCTACCTATGTTACTATAACCATCTCTCCCTTCTTTAATTGCCTACCACATTAGCATGTTTGCGAGTCCCAAGTGCATGATACTACTTATGTTACCCCCACTATGGCCAGCCTAATAGCTAACCTTGTTGTGATGACAAGATAGGACATGGCACGCACCTGGACGGAGGAACTAGTCTGCATTGTGCATTTAAGTTTTGTCCGAAGTCAATGTACCTCTACTTTCACCAGACTTATAGAAAAATGTGTCAACATTCACAATGTCAAATCAATATTTTTACACTCATTATAAAACGTAGTTCTTATACTCATTATAATCAGTATTGTAGATATTGATATTTTTAGTATAAATTTGGTCGTGGGATTTCATTGATGCCTGTCAAAGCGTGGAGGAAGCGGAGCTTAGGGCTTGCATTGCCGGTCTCTACATAGGTATTTCTCTTCATAATCCTGTAATTTTAGAGACTGATTGCGCTTTTGTGGTAGCGTCTCTTGCATCGGGGGACTATGACAGGTCTGCTATGCGTGACCTGAAGATGAAAGCGTTGAGCATCTCGAAGTTGATCAACAATCTTCAATTGTCAAAGATTAGCCGTTCGGCCAATAAGGTGGCACACTTAATCGCTAAGTATAGCTTTGACAATAGATTAGATGGTATTCTTGTAAATAACGTACCGCCCTGTGTGGTGAATATTGTATCGAATGAGTGTACTGGTGTGGCTGGTTAATTAATATAAGGTGGTGTTCAAAAAAAGTATAAATTTGGTCAAACACTTTGCAAACGGTTGACGGGAGTAAAAAGGACCAGAGGGAGTATCATGCATGCGGAGTAGGCAAAAAAATTGCTTGTCTAAAAAAAGGCAAAAAAATTGCTCATTTATAGCCGGTCGAAGTCTCAAAGGGCGCGACCGCGCGAGGGAGGCGAAGGTCGTGGGAGGCGCGACGTTTGACGGAATTAAGTGAAGTTACATCCACGCGCCGGCATGGCGTGCGAACAGGCAGAAGCTATACCGTCAGGCCTACGATATGGGTCTAGTAGACATGACATCTAGTGGGTCCCGCATAGTTCTCGAGAACTCTTTGGGGGCTTGCAGCCGTTTATCCACCGGGCAAGCCAGCAACCCCACGCCGTTCGCACGCCCTACTCGTCCCCGTCTTCTACCTTACAACAGTTCGCTCCCAGTCGTCCCGTCCTTTCACATTAGTTCGCTCCCAGTTTTTTTTGCGGGGTACAACAGTTCAACTTCTCCTAACCCTCCTCCAAAATCCATGGCCTCCCAAATCTCCATGGTCGCCGCTGAGTACCAGGTTAGAGCCATCACCGGCGATCAGTTCATCGTCATCTACACACGTGGATCCGAGACGGTGAAAGCATGGCTTGCTCGCTTCCTACGCATGTTCAACAGTTCAACGGATGAGTGGGTCGCTGGGCTAGATGTTGAGTACACCACAGTCCTGGGACGAGAGAAGGATCTAAAGGACGAAGAGAGGAAGAAGCCCGCCGTGATCCAGGTTTGCGTACATAACGTTTGCTTGGTCTACCACATATGCCATGCCGACGTTGAGTGCCAGGATTTTAAGAACTTCCTCAAGGACAAAAGAGTGAAATTCGTTACTGTAGGCTTTAAGAACGACAGGGATGTCATGCGTCGGATAGGTCTCGTTGTAGGCCATCCCTTCGATCTCCAGAAGGCAAGCCTGGTGTCCTCCTCTCAACCTTCAATGCTGACCCTGGCAGCAGCCATGATTGATCCTTCGTACGCTAAACTGAAGAAACCTCATCACGAGTTTCATCATGCATGGGAGTCGAAGACATTAGATGAAGATCACATCCTGTACGCAGCAATGGATGCCTACCTTTGTTTAAATATCTACAAGGGTTGGATGAAGAAGCAGAGCCGAGTGTCCGGTTCAAGCAAAGAAGCGTCGGCGAAGAAGAAGAGGAAGAGGGACGAGGACGTGGACGTGGACTCGGACTCCGAGTAGGTGGCAGTGCCGTCGCTCATGCTGGTTCTACTGCAGTGTCAAGCGGACTAGTTGCTTAGTTTATTTTCAAGGGTGTGTTGTGCTGAGGCCCCAGCAGAACTATGTTTATGTTCTTTCTCGTCATTTGAACTCTTTAGTACGTACAGTAGTACTAGTACTATGTCTTACTACTGTTCTTCTTGCAGTTGGTACTACTGCTCGTATCTTCGTGTTCCTACTGTACTTAATACGTTCGTACTAGTAGTATAATTAAGCCCTTCTAGCCATCCATGTTGCATCAAACGGCTCACATGAGTCGACTGACCCAAATTGCTCCTTCAGATTGCAGGATCCACGTGGCATTCAAGGTCTCGAAGGTAGATTCCGCGTCCGCACCCGGTTTGCGGGCTCGACGCGGCCGCGCGACCGGCTTCCGCCGCGACAGCCACCATGCGCGCCTCCTCCGCGCGGGCGGAGACGACAATGACACGCTAGTTCCTCCTCGTCGGCGTGCTGGAGCATGCGCTCGTCCTCCTCTTCATACGCTGCGTGCATAGACGCGGCTCCACCAGCTACTCGCGTGCTTGGCAGCGCGGCGGCATCGCGAGGAGGGACTGCAGACGACGTGAGCGGGCGAGCCTTCGGCTTCATGGCACAGGGATGGCGGCGACACGGCGGTGATGGGCGAGAAATTGTTGGCCGGAGCAGGCGGGCGCCGGCATGCGCAACGGCGGCGGCGGCATATTGATGAGTGCGCGTGTGGGAGCTTACTTTAGTTTTGTATATAAGGTTGGTCAAACTTAAAAGAAAACCGTACTAGTACACGTAAACATTAGACTTAGGCAGCGCTTTTATTAGTTAGTACCACAGCCACGATACGGAATCCTGTGCAAGCGCGTGAACCGCGGCCGCGCGGTCGATCGAACGGTGCGTCACCGTGTCGCGCTCGAAGGACATCCACCGAACCTTTTTGTGTGTGTGAAAACAATCCTCGAATATTACTCAACTTTTTTTCCTGTGAAAGTTCTTGACGC
Organism: Triticum aestivum; assembly: GCF_018294505.1. Classification (NCBI taxonomy): domain Eukaryota; kingdom Viridiplantae; phylum Streptophyta; class Magnoliopsida; order Poales; family Poaceae; genus Triticum; species Triticum aestivum. The sequence goes on from NC_057811.1 coordinate 154,031,525, forward strand.
TGCAATATTTCCATATATTTGAATTTAGCTCCAGTTCGTGTTTATTTGGATTTGGACGTTTTAGGTGCGCCCTAGTTTTTTTAATACTGATTTTGTGTGTGTGACTGAGAGAGAACGTGTGTATGTGTCCATATGTGTGTTGTGGCGGAAGGGCAATGTGGAGACGGTGTGCGTGTGATACAGACATAGAGAGGTGTGAATGTGCAAATGATCATGCATGAGTGAGACATAGACAGATGCCGATACGTTGTGTATACATGAGAGAACGGTCTTCTAGTTTACTTGTGTGTGTGTGTGTGAGAGAGAGAGAGAGGGAGAGAGAGAGACAGAGAGAGGAGCATCCGTAACACAACAACCATCTCTCTCGATTCGTCCGTCCCTCGCACGGTCGCATGCAACACATGCATCAACGCGCACATTTTGACACCCTCACCCGGCCCCTGCCCACCTCAAGGCCCGCACAATCTCTTCGTGAATACCCATTTCTCTCCTTAGGTTTGTTTTCTCTCAATATCTGACACACACACACACACAGAGAGACACACGCAGCACAACACACACACACACACACACTCCCCCGAGCACACAATTCATCCCCATCCAAGGTTATACGGCGACCACTCTCGCTTGTGCTTCTTTGCACCCCAACATGCACAACACCTCAATCTTCAAAGAGGGCATCGAGTAGATCGAAGACCGCGACCACACCGCGCTAGAGAATGCGGGGTCATTTGGAAGTAGGGTGATGTGACGACGGCTGACTGACTCCTCCCCTCACCCTCTCTCTCTTGCACAAAATTACCAATCCCTCTCTCCCCCGCACAAAATTGTCAATCCCTCAACCCACGAGATCCTTCCCCTCTCGTCCATGTTTTTCCAGCTCTCTCATCAAACATGTTGTCTCTTCTCCTTCCACGTATACAGAATCCAGATGCACACGCATCTCATGTATATTACATGTATCCATCTTTCTCACAGACCTAACTTCTTCCTCTCTCTTTCTCTCTCTATCTCTCTCTCTCTGTCTCGTTAGGTTTGTCTCCTACTCTCTCGTCCACATACATACAATCTTTCCCGCCCTATCTGCTCCATCTTCAAAAGCTCTCTCTGCACGTTTCATTCACACATTGGGATATGTCAAAATGTTGCTTCTATAATGGCTGATGTAGAGTTATGGTTGTTTTTGTTGCATCCTACAAAGTAATAACTATGAAATGCATTTAGATTCTCATTTGACTGGGATTATGTGAGTTTGAGCATGTTGTGAAGTACTATAGACCTTGTATACATCTTGGGATTCGACAATGATTGTAACTATTGAATTGTATAGACCATTACATTCGAAGTCAATAGCCTAATATATTTATTTCACAATTTCAACAAATGATTAGTTCACTACAAACTAAGAAAACAAATGTGTACTCCCTCCGTTTTTATTTAAGTCCGCGTATTAGCATTGGTCAAAGTCAAGTTTTGTAAACTCTCAGAAAGCTTATAACAAAAAATATTAACATATACAATAACAAATAAATACCATTAGATTCATTATTGAATGTACTTTCACATCATACATATTTGTTATGGTAAATGTTTATATTTTTCTATAAACTTGGTCAAACTTTAGGAAGTTTGACTTCGGTCAAACCTAATATGCAGAGTTTACTACTACTACTCGCTAGTTGCTTAGCCGAATCACTCAACACGCCACACGGGGAGTCCAGTGTCACAAAATTTTGAGGTCGGCGGGAAAATCTCCCGCGACCCTGATTCGAGCAGTGGGAAGTTACCATCATAGCCTTCGGAACAGGCCTACGGATGACGCTTGGTAGGGGGCTGTTTTCGTAACTTCAGGTTCACCCTACCCAGCCAACCCCACCCCGGCACCCAGAGTAGTACACCTGAATACTCCCCATTTTCTATCCCCACCGCAAAATAGACTTCTCCACGGCACCGCAGCCTTCGTGCTCCTCCCCTTTACATCGGCGCACTCGTCCACCGCAGCGCATCTGCCTCATCGACGACCTCGTACGCCGCACTGGAGCCGGTCCACCGTCGTCGTCGTACACGGAGCCTCTTCCCCGGCATCGTCTTCCACGGTCTCGGATCTGCTTCCCGGAAGCCGACGCCAAGCGCAGAAGTACCACCGTCGTGGACAATGAACTGACTCCCGTTGCCGACCATGACTCACAGAGGCCGCCGCGACCATCGTTCTCCTCCTCGATTGGTAATGTGTGTATTGAATCACTTAGCAGTACATGTGCAGTTCCAATTTTGTTCATACCTACCCTTCAAATTTCCTGGGTGCTATTGTTCCCGTAAAAGTAATTGGTTATAGCCTCCATTGTCCAACAGAATATCAGCTTGTAATTGTGCGTCGCTCCTGTATCGCGCTAGTAGAGAAGAGAGTAGAGATAGCAGAGACGTCGGGAAAGGATCGCGCGCGCGCGGGAAAAAGCGGCCGGGCGTGCGCTAGTTTTGGCGCGCGGCGTCCGGCGCGCTTTATAAAATCCAACGCCCTCCCACCGCTCTGTGCCTTGCCACCGCTCTCTCCCCGCTCTGTGCCTCGCCACCGCTCTCTCCCCGCTCTTTTTCGCCTCGCCGCCGCCGCGCCACCATGCCGCCGCGTCGCCGGGAAACTTGGGGATACCGCGGCGTCCGCGCGCGCCCCTCCGGCGGCTTCTCCGCCGAGATCCGGTTCCGCGGGATGCGCCTCGGCCTCGGCAATTTCGACACCGCCAACGAGGCCGCCCGCGCGTACGACGCGGCGGTGTGGCGCCTCCGGTGGCCTCATAGAACATTGAACTTCCCCAACGTGCCGACGCGGGAGCGGGCGCAGGAGCTCGCGCCTCTGCCGCGGCTTAGGGCGCTGTGGCGCCAACACTTCCCGCAGGACATCATCAACGAGCGCGAGTTCTACGCGCAAAGGAGGGCGGAGAGGGATAAGAGGAGGGCGGAGCGAGCCGCCTATCGCGAGGACAAGCGTAGGCGAAAAGCGGACGCTCAATTCAACATGAGGCTAGGAGCAGCGTCGCCCTGGGAATCCGACGACGATCGGTATCTTCACGCCTACAGTCAGACGTCGGAGGAGGACATCACCGAGGAGGAGTCGGACGACGAGGAGTAGTTGAATTATCTTTTTTTATCTATCTATGCTGAGAACTATCCTCTACTCTCTAGTATCTACTTCTCGATCTCAGCACTGTAAACGCTTTTTTAAAGCGCCGCGCGTTGCGATTCTGTTGGAGATGCTCTAACATGGCAGACGAGTGCTTTAATGTTGCCCACAAGATGCGCGAGTATTACTAGTAGTATATTTTTCTTGCCATGTTGAGATTTTAAAACCACGAGTGCGAACATGCAGAGGAGCAATGAAGACCAAACACGGGATATTCGGGACATCTTCAAGGAGCGTGGCAAGTTAAAGAGGAGCTGCACCGAACCTGTAAAACGAGCTTTGGTAAGTAACACCCTTTCAATTACTTTCGTGTAGCCTCGTGTTCTTCGATGTGTATATGTTGTAGTTTCTGTTTCTCTTAAGCGTGGTGTTCTTCGATGTGTAATAAGAAGAGTCTTAATCGTCCTAATGCTTTCGTTTTTAGCTTGATGTAGGAAGTGGGTGTTCTCACCTTGTAGTCTGTTTTTATTTTTTTTCCTTTTGAATTCACTTCTCCGAGTTCTGTTTATCTGGCTTCTACTAAATGGATCTAGGTTGCTCTGAGTATTGATCTAAAAAAGAAGTAACTTCATGTCAGGATGCAGTTCCTGCGAGGAGGGAAGTATGGTCAACCTCGAGATCATGTTTCCAAAATGAGGCTGGATTACACACAAGGTGCCAGTTCCCTAATGATGCTGGATTAGACACAAGGTGCAAATTCCCAGATGATGCTGGATTACACACAAGCCAGGTGGAGTCGTCAGCTGTTCGTGTCCTCGTGGCATTAGTAAAGGCTGAAAGAAAGCGTGCAGCAGCCCTTGAGAATGTAGCTGAGTTCCTGAAGAAGCGAAAAGAGCAATCAGATGCTCTCTTCACCCAAGCCAAAGAAGAGATGGAAGAAGCCAGAAATAAGCTAGCAGAGGCAGAGCAGGCTAGGCGTCTCCTGCTATCTAAAACTGTTGTCAATACAAAATTTCCTTCATAATAGCTAGGTTCAAATGTTTATCCAGTCAGCATGCCTGTTGTGATGTCCGTGCATCTACTGATGTGGCACAAAATGTTTTTTTCGGGTCATGTAATAACAGCAATTACTTTCCAAACAATAACAGACGAAGCATTGGACATGGTATAGTTCACGCGCAAGCCCGACATTCCAAGTTCAACTTCCACATCAAACTCATGTTCACAGATATCTGCACATTCATACATAATGTCCACAACCATGATTCACTTCAAAGCCAAAAAAATGTGAGGAGAGTTATAAATAAAGAAAATCCTCTACTAGTTCCTGCTACCAGTGCGAGCACAACAAGTCAAGACCATGCGTAAATTAATTATATTTTAGTCATTTTTTGTGTTCTAAAATGCCTGCCGGCTCGCGGAAGGACGTGTTGCCGGCACACGCGCGGATTCAATGAAGGCAGGCGGGGCAGTCTTAAGCTGGTTGCACGCGGCGAGGAGGCGTGCTCAGCCGGGCCTGCAGCGAGTGCGGCCCTCTTGGCCGGCGCGCCGGTTCAATGCCTGCGCTATGAGAGGTCGCGTCCGTGTCAGAGCAATCACTCCCTCCAGTCCTTTTTTGTTTGGGTATAACAAAATCTCGTTTTCCATTCACATTTTACAAGTAAAATTCGTGGACAAACTTTGACCCAAAGTACGATGGGGACTAGTAAACCAGAATGGAGGTAGTAGTTTTTTTAATCAAAGAAGGGTTTCCCCTTCCGATTTTCATTACTGAAAACCAGCATCTAAATCTAAACCATAGTATTTGCCCTAGAACTACCAGGTTCAACATCTCGCAACATAAACCCATACAACCTCCATCGCAAAAAAAACCATACAACCATACGCCAAGGAGGTACGTAGTACTATGAATTCCATTTTCGCTCCATACCAATCGTTCTAAAAACTACTTACTACTTATAACGCGCCATTGAAAATCGGAACTCTTAACCCCGCTAAAAAACGATATTTTAAACGTGGCTACTCGATCTGTGGCAACTGGCGAGCCACCGCGCTCCAAGTCGTTCACCTGTGGTCCCGACCATCAACTCCTACGGATCAAATTATCACGCGAGCTGACTATTCCTACAAAGGTGCTCCACCACGTACCCGGTACCCGCGAATGCAGCAATCGTGCACCTAGGGTTTTAGGGTTTATTTGTTAACGTCGCCTTTACGTAACACTCATGTGTGCGAGACAGCGAGAGGCCGACTGCGTGCGTGCGCCTCTTCTCTTCGTATATGTACTCCACCGTTTGTCTGGTGTCCAAAAAATTATAATAACTACTAGCAATGTGCCAATGCGTTGCCACACGATCAAAGTAGATTAATACATATTCACCGATTTGATAGAAAAAAAGTCTAGTTTTGAAATACGTATATCACTAAAAATATGTTATGTTTCACTCAAAATATATTCCTTTGGCGGTTTTGATGAGATAAGGGAGGAATGTTGTTGGTTTCAAGATTCGAGAAGTGGTATATGTCTAATTTCTACTCTTACTAGCAAGATGCCCGTGCGTTGCACGGAACATCAAGATCTTGTGGGAGAAAAGGATGAACGAGGGAAGGCCTTATCTGCAAATGTGGTGAAGAGTGCGGGTAAATTGCCATATTTTCCTTCCTATCCGTCAGATATAAATCGGACGACCTACATTGCAGGATGGCAGGCCCACCATCATCACCAACTCTATTTTTTATCCCTACTCTTATAAAAAGCATTGTCGGTGATGATCGTGTGCCTGCCATCCTGCAATATAGGCCGTCCGATCTATATCTGACGGATAGGAAGGAAACTATGGCAATTTTGCAAAAAGATACCCACACCCCTCTCCACATTTGCAAATAAGGCCTTCCCTCGTTCATCCTTTTCCCCCACAAGATAAACTACTCATACAAATGCATCTTGATGTTCCGTGCAACGCATGGGCATCTTGCTAGTTGTTGCAAAAAGCCCATGTGTGTGTGAGAGAGAGGGAGAGTGGAGGAGGACGGAGTGCATGTGTGACAAAGACACAAGGAGTGTGTGTGCGATAGGTATCAGCTTAAAATGAGGCGATAGTGTGTGTGTGCACGATCGAGAGGGCGTGTCTCAAGAAGGGAAGAAAAATCTACATAGATACAAGGAGCGGGAGAGAGACATGTATGCGATGGTGGAAGCACGAGTGTGCGGGTGTATAAACCTATCTAGAGGCTAGCTAGTCGATAAATGTTTGTGAGAGAAATACGAGTCGGGGTGCGAAAGCGAGAGTTTTGTGTGTGTGAGAGAGAGACGGTAGTCGGGAAGGGGAGTGGAAGCAGGAGTTGTGTGTGTGTGTCTGTGAGAGAGAGAGAGGAGACGGTAGTCGGGGTTGTCTGATCGGTAAACAAATGAATAATGTCAGTCTGGGATGGAGACGAAAAGGAGACCGCAACAAATGTTGTGTCTACAGGAGAGAGAGAGAGAGTAATTTTAGTGGTATGAGTCATATGTAGAGACATATAGGGTGTGTGAGAGAATCCCATAGAGAGAAAGACAAAGTGAAAGACGAGTGGAGACTGTGTGTGTGGCGGTGAAAAAGAAAGCTTAGGTACCGAGTGATACCAGAGAACAGTAGAGACGTGAGAGATAATGAAAACCGTGTAATGTATAATGATAGGGAGAGTGTGACACTTCTCAAGGGAGACGTCGAGAGACCATGTTTGCGAGGATAGGAGAAACATGAAGTGAGCGTGCGGGTGAGCTGGAGAAAAGAGAGTGATAGCTACCTGAAGGAGCATGCATGCGAGAGAGATGGGCGTGAAAGGAGTGAACAAAAAAGGGATTCAAATATTTGAATTCGAGATGATGATACATGTAATCCATACTCGAACCAAAATTGATCTATCAAACATGCATACTCATATGAATTCACGCACATCTATGTTATTTAATATGTAGATATTACTGATCCATACATTTTAGTAGAACATAATTTGGTTAAAATTTTTCGAATTCAACCTTAAGATTTCGAGATCGTTGTATTTGTAAATCATATTATACATATAAAGGAGCAGAATTCTTTGTTGTGCTTTTGAAAGTATATATAAAAAATGATGTATATAGAATGTAATTCCAATTGAAAATGGATCCCGCCCGAAAAAAATAGAATACAAACGGGATTCGAATTGAGTTGGCACGGTAAACGTGCACTCTGCAAAATTTGAACGAAGCGGGGAAAGTCGCAGTAACCGCCCGAAACCAAAATCTGCGAGATGGAAATCACTACTGCCTATCCCTGCCACGCAAAGCCTATCTGCTGGATTTCTATAGGTTTCGATAGGGGTAGGTTTGTAATTTCACCCAAACGTGACGTAACCGCCTCTCACCCGGATTCATACACGGTGGGCGCCAAAACACAGTGTGTCCTCGGCCGAAATCGACTCCCTCCCCGATTCATATTCATACACGGTGGGCGCCAAAAACAAACTCTCGTCGGCAAATATTCGGTGTATGCGAGATTACCGTCCTATCCCCAACCGACTAATGTTGCTGTGATGTAGTAGAAATTTGAAACGGGGGCTAAGTTTGTAAATTTCCTCGCATTTGAGACAAGCGCGCCCTGAATACATGGTTCCCCCCTTCCTCTCTACCTCCCTTTTCCCCATTCGTACTCCGTGGGCGCCAAAACACCCTCTCCACCCCACCCTCCTCCGTCCGCCGCCGTCCGCCACCCCATCCACCGCCGTCCTCCTCCACCATGCCGGAGCTGATACCCCGACGCCGCCGTCCATTACAAGAGATCGACCTCTCTCATCCACGGCTTCGGACCGGGATCCTTGCATCCCGTCCTCTCGCTTCATCCCCGCCGTCGTCCACCTTGCCGGCGCCGCTCCTACGACCGTCTCGTCCACCGCGCCCCGCCGCCACCGTCTACCCTCCTAGATCTGCTTCCACGCCGCCGACAGCCATCGCTACCGCAGCACCGTCAAATTCTCAGCAGATGCGTACACGGCGCCGCACCAGAGGCGGTACTCTTTCGTATCTGCTCAACTTATTTATCGCAGCAAGAAAATAGATCGCCACTGCTTTACTCTGATTTCTTGTCTTGGTTGCGAAGTTGCCTTTGTCCGGTTTGCACCTTCAGATCCGCCATGGCACGCTCAACACTATACTCCCAATGCTTATGGTTTTCCCCTTTTATATTCCACACTAGTTAAATCACAGTAGACTAAATTTCAAAATTGGGTCAGTCGATTTTTCAGAGCTCGCCGGAGTTCGCCGGTGCGATCGAAGGGGCTCGGGTGGTTGTGGGGCCTCGCCGAACGAAGAAAACTCGACGCGGGTGGGGGTTGGGGCGGGGGTGGGGGTGGGGGTGGCGGAGGAACACAGGCGGTGGGGGCCGGTGGTCCGGCCGGCGGCCCGTGCGGTGTTCTGTATGGGAAGAATCAGAGACGAGGAAGAAGAAGGGTTAGGAGACGTAGGATCTTCATCCAACCGCCTGAAATGGTCGAGAGACAGCTGGGAGTTGCATTCTTAATGCGCTCTGGTTCATCATGTGTGGGCACTGCGCAACCAACATTTTATTATCCAAAATCTGCTTGCTCTTCTTTACCATGTTCCTCTTCCGTTCTTCTTTAATATGTACTCTCTCCGTTCCTAAATACAAGTCTTTGTATAGATTCCACCATGGACTACATATGGAGCAAAATGAGTGAATCTACACTCTAAAATGTATCTGGATACATCTGTATGTGATCCATAGTGGAAATCTCTACCAAGACTTATATTTTGGAACGGAGGGAGTATGATAGTAGTACAGTATGTTCCTTGTACTGAAGATGAGCAGGGACATTTGCAGTGTAGAGGTCTATACGGTCGGTTGTGATGGACACTTTGAGCCTCTTTGATTCGTAGGATCTTGTAAACATAGGAATAGGATTTGTAGTGGCCTGCCCACTTGAATCCTATAAGAATAGCAAGGAAATGCGGGGAGCTGTGTCGCCTTTGAGAGTTACACTGATATTAACAGTACCGCACCTTCACTTGAAGAGAGCTGGTATCCGAAGCCTTTCTAGCCGTACCGGCAATACTAGCACATATATTCCAGCAAGTTCCACTTTGCTGATTTTACTCTGATGCTTAAGGTTTTCCCGTTATATCTACACTATGATCTGTGTAGCTGCTTTGTGTCGCACTAGCAGCAGTCCACTCTTGAAGCTAAACACTGCAATGACTTACAAAATTGGCACCAAGGCATTGAGTGCCATTCTGGATGCAATGAAACTCATACGCTCCCCACCTGTTGATTCTTGTTCAGAATATGATCCTAATGACTATTCTAACCTCGAGGAGTCAAAGGCAGATGGCCTGTCCTGTTCACCCATCAAGGTGCCTGTTCTAATTTGGCAATGTTTTATTGATTGCGGGTATCTTGCATATGTTGTCTTGCATTTCTTCTACTTTGTTGCACCGCCATCTGCTTAGTTTACTCATCATATATGTCGAGATGCCATGCCCATCCATTATCAATACATATTCCATCTGTCATCATACCATGTTTTTCCACTCAAATGTTGTTCTTGTGCATCAGACATCAAAAAGGAAGAGGGTGATTGCCGAACCTGAAGGAGCACCAGCAAAGTCCTTGAAAAACGTGGTGGTGCCGGAGAAATCAGACAGCACCCCACTTATATTGGCTGTACAACCAGTGACACAAAACGTAGGACCGACTCCAGCAGACTGTACCCATACTTCACTGGCCACACCACTAGCCCCACCACACAGGACCTGCACTCCAGCAAAAGGTATACCGATTTCATTTGCCATAGCACCAGCTGTACCACAGAAAAATCCCACTCCAGCAAAAAGTACAGCAAGTCCACCGGCCGAAGACCTATCCCAACTGCAGAGACGGCCAATTCCTGCAGATTGGAACCCCATTCCATTTATTCCCAGTTTAAAAGACAATGCTTTCAATGTTGTTAGGGACTACGTGCATATATTCCCATCATGGGAAGATTATTGTGAAGACAAACACCATTTTCACATCTTCCTGTCCAACTTACGTGTAAGTGCTATTATTCATGGTTATTATTTTCCTGTTTTCTGCTGATTGAACACATCAATGATTTACATTACATTGTTGTAACTAGGCGAGGGTCAATCTGGATAGTCATGACGAGCAAAGCTTGCTTGTGCTTTTCAAGGAAGCATTGCAGCAGTATCGGTGTTACCTGAGGAAATCACACTTTGATGGCAAGTCTATAAACGAATTTCCGGTGAAGTCTCCTGTGCTAAATTTAGAAGACATTGAATGGAAAAACCTTGTTATGCACTGGTCTCGTTCCCAGGATGAGGTACTGTCTATGAAATCACATGACAATTTGAACTTCTACTTTTCCGCATGTGCCTTACGGATCTTTTTTGCAGGAAATCTGCTCGAAGAAGAATTCCGGTTTGACAAGAACGACAGGATATCGCAAATATGCTGCCCGCTGCTTTGCTCTTGTTAGTACCTGTTGTCCTGTATCACTGTACTTGCATACATACCTGGTTCATTATGTGACAGCAGTATGCATGATAGCTTGCTTATCAATTGTTCGCTCCAAATTATCTGATCTGTATGAATGGTTACATTAGTGTAGAATATATCCAATGCCAATGTTTTTTTAGCTCTGCATTGTTCTTGTAAGTACATGCTGTCCTTTATCAGTGTACTTATAATGACAGGTAGTTGTTCATGTACCATCACTCTGCAGCTTATTTTCCTTTGCCCTCCATTTTCTACACATCAGATCTATATTTACTCTTACCATAAGGTTGGTACTGAAGAAGTTTAGCTGTGCATTGCTCTTGGCTGTACCTTTTGCCTGTATCGCTGCACTTACATTTATAGCTACTTGGTTATGTAGCATCACTCTTCATCTTATCTTAAATATTCTCCATTTTTTCGTATATTATCACATCTATATTTACTCTTAACAAAATGTAGAATAAAGGCAATGCTTTTGAAGAAGATTCTGTGGTAAACTTCTTGAATTGCCCCCCCCCATCAGCATGGACAAGGCCTTTATAGAGCCTGTCTTCACCAATAATGTAAGTTTGTCCATCTCAAGCCTTCAAACTTTGTTGTATATATTTGGTTAGGCATGACTGCAACAGCTGTTTATTTTTGGTGTTTGCATCAAATTGCTTGTTTAAAGTTTATTATGTAGTTCATAAACAAAAGTTTGTCCTTTCTCAATTTAAGTTTTCAGTTGTACAACCAAGTTCCTTCTTCATACCATGTAAATTAAACTATACAGAGCAAGTGATCTTCTTTTGCACTGCATGTATGCTTCTGTTCTTCATCCGTAATCCAGTGGTGTGGTGAACCTACCCACTACAGCACAATGTCATATTCTGCAATGTCTTAACTATGAACAATGTCATATCATTCTACTATTATTTAAACCGTCTCTTTATTTGCCAATCTGAAATGGTATAAATTGACAGCACACTAACCATTGATACTTATGAGTTCTTGATCTGTAATCCAGTGGTGTCGTGAAGCTGCCAACTCCTTCACAATGTCATTTCCTGCCATGTCTTGACCTGAACAATACCATATTGTGTTAATGCAATTTTAAACTGTGTCACTTTATTCGTCAGTAAGAAATGTGATGAATTGTCAGCACTGATACTTTTATGTGCAAAACCTGTCATCTGTCTGCTTGTTTATCTTTCAGAGTGAGGAAGATATAAGTGTTGAACAAGCGCAGTCTCATCATCTTGCTCAGCTGCTTGCGCTGCAGCTCCCCAGCAGGGCTAACCTTTCTTGAACTCTATTGAAGTGCTGTCGGTTTTGTATATTATTTTGTCGGCGTGTTTATTTGCACTGGTGGCGATCTTTGATGCCCAGTGTATGTAATCTGCTGTCTGCTTGTGCTTTATTATCATAGTGGCGAACTTTGATGCCCAGTGGATGTAATATGCCGTAATTTCTTTATTGTATAGTCTAGGTTTTTTCTTATTCACGATGCTGCAGTTATTTTACTGTATATATATCCTGTCTTCGCAGTAAACCGGCCAAACCGTAAAATTACGGTACATAATCGGGCCGTCATGCAATCACGATGTAGGTTGGGCCTGAAACGTGCCGAACAGCTCACGGGCCGGCAGCAGCCCGAAATGAACCCCGGCCCATGATTGTGCGAATCAAATCACGGGCTTTTAACAGGCCAAAATTGTCTCGGTCCTTGTTTGGCCCAATCAGATATCGGCTGCGAGCAGGCCGGATGCAAACCGGGCCGTAGTTAGGCCCAACTATATGACGGGCTTTTAACAGGCCGAAATTAATATAGGGCCGAAATGTTAAACGGGCCCTTAACAGGCCAAAACTAATATCAGGCCGAATTACTAAGTGGGCCTTTAGCAAGTGGGCCCAAAAGCATAGTGTCCAGTTGACGGGCCGAATCTGATATGGGCCATAATTGAGCCCAAAGCCTCTTAAAGGGCCGGACCTGATCTGGGCCGTAATTTGGCCCAGAACGTGGTAGGCTTTTAACGGGCCGGATCTCATATGGGCCACTATTAGGCCCGGAGCGTGGCAGGCCATTAATGGACCGGATCAAATATGGGCCGGCATTTGGCCCAAAACATGGCAGCCAGTTAATGGGCCGGCCTACTAGGGTCCTCAAAATCTTGTGGGCCTACAGCTGGGCCGGCCCATTAATGTCGGCGAAATCTCGTGGGCCTTTAGCTGGGCCGGCCCATTATGATCCGCAAGAATCTTGTGGGCCTTTACCTGGGCCGGCCCATTATGGCACACAAAAATCTTGTGGGCCTTTACCTGGGCCGGCCCATTATGGCCCGCAAAATCTTGTGGGCCTTTAGCTGGGCCAGCCCATTATGGTCCGCAAAATCTCGTGGGCCTTTAGCTGGGCCGGCCCATTATGGTCCGCAAAATCTTGTGGGCCTTCAGTTGGGCCGGCCCATTTAAACTTGATGGGCCGGTCCACGTGTCAACATATCATAGGCGCGTCTCGCCCATTGGATGAGTGACACCTGTGCCAACGCGGACCTGACACGTGTCTCCTCCAGCCAATGATGATTTTACACGTGGAAAATCCCCATTGGTCGGGGCTGTTAACGGGTTATCGAATCCAAAACCCGACCCGATAGCTTAACGGCGTTCCGTTACGGTGGATGCCACGTGTCGGTCACCCTTGACGAAAGCACTTCTGTGACGCGCGATTTATCGTCATGGAAGTGGACACTTCCGTGATGATAATTTTGGTAATGTCATGGAACACTTCTATGACAGCACAGGTATGACTATCTTGATTCTGTCATAAATTTGTCATGGATGTACATGCATGACAAAAAACGCGACCTACTGTGACAAACACGTATCATCACGGAAGTGTATTTTTTTGTAGTGCAAGAGGGAATATAAAGTGACGTTCTTTTGCATTAATATTTTGTGCATCCAACCTTAAAAGCGCATGACAACCTCTGCTTCCCTCTGCGAAGGGCCTATCTTTTACTTTTATCTTCTACCTTATGCAAGAGTCATGGTGATCATCACATTTCCTTTTTACACTTTTTCCTTTGGCAAGCACTTTGTGTTGGAGCGATCCGGATATATATATCTACCTGGGTGTAGGTTTTCATGAGTTATCATTGTTGACATTACCCCTGAGGTAAAAGGTTGGGAGGCGAAACTATAAGCCCCTATCTTTCTCTGTGTCCGATTAAAACTTCGAACCCATAAATATCACGTGAGTGTTAGCAATTGCGAAAGATTAAATGATAGTTGAGTATGTGGGGTTTGCTAAATCAAAGCTCTAACATAGACCCTTCCTGAAAATAAGATGAATTGCAATTGTTTGATGACTAAGAGCACTGTTTGTTAGTTTTCAAGAAACTTTATGATCTATACTTTAACATGTGAATAGCTTGTTACTTGATCATGAAAAGTTTTATGAGAGGATCTACTGTTATGACATATAATGATGCTAGAAAAGGTGATTGAAATTATCATTGATCAAACTTGTGCACCTGCTCGCATTCACACTTCATAAATTATTTCTTTTATCATTTACCTACTCGAGGACGAGCAGGAATTAAGCTTGGGGATGCTGATACATGCTAATTTTTGACGATTTTTTATCCACCAAAAGAAGACCCCGGAGTAAAAGAGTTGGGCCAGGAGAGTCCCGAGGCGCCCACGAGGGTGGGGGGCGCCCCCCCCCCCAGGCGCGTGGGCTTGCCTCGTGGACGCCTCGGCACCTCCTTGACGTGAGACCGACACCAAAAATTCCTATAAATACAGAAACCTCAGAAAATTAACCTAGATCGGAAGTTCCGCCGCCGCAAGCCTCTGTAGCCACGAGAAATCAATCTAGGCCCTCTCTGGCACCCTGCCAGAGGGGGCCCTCATCACCGGTGGCCATGGAGGAGTATCCCGGAGAGGCCATCATCGCCATGAAGGCCAAGGACCAGAGGGGAACCTTTCCCCATCTAGGGGGGAGGCCATGGAGGAGGAAGCACAAGGGGGAGAACCTCTCCTCCTCTCTCTTGGTGGTACCGGAGTGCCATCGAGAGGGGAATCATCGCCGCGGTGATTGTCTTCATCAACATCACCACCATCATCACCATCCTCATCTCTTTTACGCGGTCCACTCTCCCGCACCCTGCTGTAAACCCTACTTGAACATGGTGCTTTATGCCACACATTATGATCCAATGATGTGTTGCCATCCTATGATGTTTTGAGTAGATATCTTTTGTCCTTGGGTTGATTGATGATCTAGATTGGTACGAGTTGTATGTTTTACTTTGGTGCTGTCCTATGGTGCCCTCCGTGTCACGCAAGCATGAGGGATTCCCGCTGTAGGGTGTTGCAATACGTTCATGATTCGCTTATAGTGGGTTGGTGAGTGACTGAAACACAAACCCGAGTAAGCGGGTTGTTGCGTATGGGAATAAAGAGGGCTTGATGCTTTAATGCTATGGTTGGGTTTTACCTTAATGATCTTTAGTAGTTGCGGATGCTTGCTAGAGTTCCAATCATAAGTGCATATGATCCAAGTAGAGAAAGTATGTTAGCTTATGCCTCTCCCTCATATGAAATTGCAATAATGACTACCGGTCTTGTTAATGATTGCCTGGGATAATTCCGCACACCGACCCATCATTATTCCACACTCGCTATTTATATTATTTAGTAATATATTCTAACTTTATGATAACAGCACCTACTTTTATATTTTAGCTCTCCGATATCATACAAAGTTATCCTCTTCATACCCACAACGTAGTTTTATTTCTCGTTGCTAGTTGGAAGCAAACGTTCGGTGTACGTAGAGTCGTATCAGTGGCAGATAGGGCTTGAGAGAATATTGATCTTACCTTTAGCTCACTTCCACCTTTGGAAATTGGTACAATGATTCCCTGCGCTTGGGGATTATCAGTGAGTCGGTGACAGTGACTCGTGGAGGAGTGCGGCTGAAGTGGTGATGGCGGCAGGCGACACGAGGTCGGGTCTTAGCCGCATATGCGGGGGGGCGGCAGCTCGCGACGGTTGTGGCGGCTCAAGGCATTAGCGACGCACGGCAGTAGCGGTTTGGCGGAAGCAAGACCGGCGAACGGCTCAAAGCGAGAAAGCACAGCGGCGCAGCCTGGCGGAGGCAAGTCGAGGCGACCGGTGGCTCAGGGTACGAGGCGACTTAGAGGCGCCTGAGGAAGGAGCCGAGTGCAGCACAAGCACGGTCGAGGAGCCACCAGACTCGATGGTCGGCGGCTCGGAGAGGTGGCAGTGGAGGCGGATTCGAGCCGGAGGTGGAACCAGGCTAGCCACGGGTCGTAGTTAGCTTTGGATGGATTCACATCCGCGTCCTCCGGGTCATGGGCCCCCTTTTTTCCTTCAAATCAGGATGACTCTGTAGTAGATATCGGCATAACAATCAATCTATCCATCAAATCTCCGTGATCATGCATGTACTAGTATTCTACTCGGCCTTGAGTAAATCTCATGTAGAGTAGAAAAGGTAGTGTATAGGACTAGTACTCCAGTACTTTAGCGAGCAGTAGTGCCTGATTTCCTCGGGGCTTGAGCCGGTAACCCAGTAGCACGAACTTGTGGAACTTGGCGGATCAGACAATAAATAACCACAACTTGATCGCCTGAGGTAGACACGCCGGTAACTTTTGGCGGATTGATTGCATAGGAAATCAAGTTGAGATTGACCTCTACCATGATGACCCGGCCGGACTGATTTTTGTTGAACCGCCTAAAAGCAATCGGACCCGGCTATTGAATCCGTAGAAAAATCCACCAATGACTGCGGAAACGCTCTTGTCGATCTCGGCAACTTACGGAAAACGAACATGTCGCAGCCTTACTTTTCTTGAATTTTAAATCTCAGACTATAAATCTGGACCGATGGACTCAAAACTGATGTAAATCCTTCCAAACCGGTTCTTCTTCATCCGGGAAATTGCGAATTTCTCGACTTCTGAAAGAGATCCCTCCAAGAACTCAACACCACCGTGCGCGAAGCCCCACGGTGGGTGCCAACTATCATAGAATTGTCACGGCAGATGTCCTAGTGTGAGGACTTAGTCGTGAGGCCAATGCATCTATGTGGTAGCTTGAGAGGGGTTGATCGGAATCGAGAAATGCAACACAAGACAAGGGTTTAGACAGCTTCGGGCCCCGGGAAACATCATCAGGTAACAACCCTACATGCTTTTTGTGGCTAGGTCTCATTATGCTCGTGAGGGAGTCGCTGTAAACGGGCTCTCCTAGTTGTGTCTAACCTTAACGTTATTTTCTATCCCTCTTGGGGTGCCCTGCCCCTCCTTATATAAGTTAAAGGGGCGGGTTACATGTAGAGTCCACCTCGGATTAAGACTTAAACTATTCTGACTTCTCATCATGGGCTTCTCTCCATGGGCTTCTTAACGTCTTCGGCTTCTTAACGTTTTGAGATTATTAACCCCAGGAGACTCTGTCACAATCTGACTTACCATCTGGCTTAAACATCTGCTGGCTTAAACATCTGACTTAACATCTGCCGGCTTAAACATCTGGCTTAATTATCTGCCAGCTTAAACATCTGGCTTAAACATCTGCCGGCTTAAACATCTGCCGGCTTAAACATCTGGCTTAAACATCTGCCGGCTTAAACATCAAGTCTCCGCCTGGTCATATCTCTGGCCGGGTCATACCGCGGGGTATATCCCCGACAATCACCGAGGAAGTTCCATGCTTTCGAGAGGGAAAATCCCCAAGATTGAAGGGGAATCCAAATTTCCATTCTAGTTTGTCATTCAGTTTTTTTCCAATGATCAACATACCGCCTTAAATGCAATGTGTTCAAATTTGACATTTTCCCGGGCTCATTTACCATATTTAGGGGATTATGTGCATTTTCTAGGCATTAATGGACATAATTCAAATTCGAGCAATCGGTGCATGAAAAGGTGCACAAGAATCTGGAAAACCATGCTCATGTTATTTAGTACATTCTCATGCCTTTTACAAGGAATGGGCAGATATTTCAAGGAAATGTGTGGCAATAGTCAACCATAAACACGTTGTTTACTCGGTTGACAACTATACAAAAAATGAAACAAATGGTTGGAAAACATGACGCCTGGCGTGGTGCCATGGTATGGCCTCACCATGCCCTGGTAAAAATTGGAGAATGTTTTCCTTATGTCGTGATGTGCGCCTTTCATAAATCGAACCATCATCAAGGAAGTTTCATGGTTTCGAGGGGGAAATCACCAAGATTGAAGAGGGGGTCCAAATTCCCTTTGTCCTTGTCCACAAGTTTTTTTCTACGATGAACATACAACCTGCAAATCACCGTGTTCAAATTTGGCACTTTTCCGGGTTCATTTGCCATATTTAGGGGATTATGTGCATTCCCTAAGCATTAATGCGCATAATTCAAGTTCAAACAATCGATGCATGAAAGGGTCCACAAGAACGGCCTAGAAACCCATGCTCGTGCTATTTAGTAAATTCTGCCTTTTACAAGGAATGGACAGATATTTCGATGAAATGTGTGGCAATAGTCAACCACAAATATTTGTTTGTTGGGTTTTCAACTATAGAAAAAATGAAATAAATGCTTAAAAAACATGATGCCTGGCATGGTGCCATGGTATGACCTCACCATGCCCTGGTAAAAATTTGAGAAGGTTTGGCTTATGTCGTCATGCACGCCCTTCATAAATCGAACCATCACCGAGGAAGTTCCATGCTTTCGAGAGGGAAATCCCCAAGATTGAAGGGGAATCCAAATTTTCTTCGTTCTTTGCCCTGGAGTATTTTTCTACGACGAACATACACCCTGCAAATCACCGTGTTCAAATTTGGCATTTTTCCGGGCTCATTTACCATATTTAGGGGATTATGTGCATTTTCTAGGCATTTAGCGCATATAAATCCAATCCAGCTATAGGTTCACGGGTGTGATGTGAGGGACGTGGATTGCCGTTCGATCACAACGCATCCAATAGTGCACACGCACGATCCGCGTGGCTGGGGTTCCGGCCAATCATAACGCAACACACAATAGGCTCAGCGCACACGGTTTCCGGAAGCGACGGAGATGAACCGTGTGCTATAATGAACGAGCAAAATTGTAAGGGAAGCCAAATTTGTGTTGTTGTTTGTCGCTAAGCTCTTGAATACCACCGCACTGTACGGCTGCCCGGACCCTCGTCCCAGAGCTCTCTCCAGGCGTCGTCCATGGCACCGCGGCGCAGAGTAATTGGTAAGGAAGCGATGGCATCCCGCCGCGCCGCATTCCTCGCCGCCTGCGACCGCACACATGGTAAGGAAGCGATGGCATCTCGCCGTGCCGAGTTCATCGCCACCAGCGGCCAGACAGTTACATGGGCGGACTTTGAGGCTGCCATGGCCGAATGGGTTGTGGATCTAGAGGCGGCCAAAGCCGCACAGAAGGAGCGGAAAAGGCAGAAAGCAGTCAAGAAAAGAGAGTCCCGCCGCCGCAAGAAAAAAGAGGCCGCACGCCATGGTGAGGAGAGCTTGGCGGAGATCGAAGCACGATGGGCTGCCGCCTACAAGGCCGGGAAGGAGAACGCCGGCGTCTGGCCAGCATGCCCTGATGGCAGCATGTGAGAAGTAGTTTAAGTTTGTAGTATTAGAGCAAATTACCAGTAGTACTTTAAGTTTGTAGTATTAACATACAATGTCGGTAAGAGCATCCTTTGAGGACTTTGAGCGTTGATTAGCATGTGTGCCCGTGTGCATTTTTTGCGTTAATCATTAGAAGATCACAAAACACACGGTTTATATGCCGTACCCGTCTGCGTTTTTTGCGTTAATGACCCATAAGTCAGTTACCTGTGTGATATTTCCTAATAAACCAGGCGTACCATTGACCGAAAAAAATCAAGTACACATGTACATTTTTTTGGAAATGGGATCTGCCAACTTTCTTTTTTCTCGCACACGAGTATTTTACGCGCTTCGTCTGTGTCGTGTGTTTCCCCCGCCCAAGTTTCAAGTTTTGCACCAAAATTTTCATTAGGCGCGCGATTTCAGAATTTATTCCTCCAACCACATCCCTTTCCCCTCAGTATCCCCCCTCCCTCGCGCCTCCCCCTACCGGCATCTCAAACCGCCGCCGCCGCAACCACAGCTTCAACCACATCTACGTTCTGCTCGGATCCAGTCAGGTAACCCACCGGTCTCTATCACGTCCCCGGCCTGATTGCTTAAATGGCGCCTGCGAAACATCCTCATGCCTCCAAATCCCCCCCCCCCCCGCCAGGAGCTGATGGCGGTCCATGGTGCGATGGCCGCTATGCGTGTTGACCCGGAAGAACACCTCGCCTCTGCCGCCGCCACCGACGTGGTGCAGGCTCTGGCCCAGATGAAGTCCCCCAGCGACTACCCCCCAGGACTTAACAGGTAAGATCTGACCAGCTAAATCTTACCAATACCACTTGCAAGGGCTATGATTTGTACGGTTGATGTATTAAGCATGTTCGTGCCTTGTTTATTTCAGTACTACACATTGTGTGATGTTCAAATATTACCGTGTCCAGCTCAATTTCACCAATACCAGCAACAAACTTACAATACATGACTCAGGATATCACTAGAGATGCTGCCCATTTTCTATTTTTAGTGGATGCTAACCCTGTTGTACTTAACATGCATGTCCATGTACTTACGCAGGGTCATAACGGCCGATGCTTTTGTTTGCCGTCAAGGTGAGCTGCATCCCATGTCTTACAGTATTTCACATAATTTGCGCAATTGCAGTTTAACTTCTACCATTTACTGGTTGCCTGTAGGTACACATGTCACTGGCACTGATCCTCGCTTCGACCCGGCAACTACCTCTCAGGACTTACCAAGTATGTACTCACCAGTTCAATATTACCAATACTAGTTGCAATTAATGGCTATGTTCTGTACGGTCGATGTATTAAGCATGTTCTAGTAAACATGCCTAACACGTTTTTGCTACTTTCCCTACCTTTCTATAGACATCTGGGCCATTCCCTGCTCTGGCAGCACCTGCCTTGTGAGGTTTAACTATGCCAATTGCATTTTTATCAGTACCGGTTTCAATGTCTATTAAGCATGTTGCAATTAACAGTTGAATCCATTTTTAAATAGTTGTATTTCAATAGCTACAAACTTACAAAACATGACTTAGGATGCTGTTAAGCCTGTTGCAATTAACAGTTGTATCCATTTTTTAATGTGTCCATTTGCTACCATGCTACTCTCCGCAATGAAGATATGCTAGAGATGCTGCCCCATTTGCTATTTTTGGTGGATGCTAACCCTGTTGTACTTAACATGCTTATCCATGTACTTACGCAGGGTCATAACGGCCGATGCTGTTGTTTGCTGTCGAGGTTAGCTGCATCCCATGTCTTACAGTATTTCACATCATTTGTGCAATTGCAGTTTAACTTCTACCATTTACTGGTTGCATGTAGGTACACATGTTAGTGGCACTGATCCACGCTTCGACCTGGAGGAACAGCTCGCCTCCGCCGCCGCTGACTTTGGGCGGGCTCTGGCCAAGATGAAGTGCCCCAGCAACTACCTCTCAGGACTTACCAAGTATGTATCCACCAGTTCAATCTTACCAATAGCAATTGCAATTAATGGCTATGTTTTGTCCTGTTGATGTATTAAACATGTTGTAGTAAACATGCCTAACACATTTGAGCTATTTTCCCTACCTTTTTATAGACAACTGGGCCATTATCTGCTCTGGCAGCACCTGCCCTGTGATGTTTAACTCTGCCAATTGCATTTTATCAATACCGGTTTCAATGGCCATTAAGCCTGTCGCAATTAACAGTTGTATCCATTTTTACAGAATTGTATTTCAATGGCTCCAAACTTACAAAACATGAATTAGGATGTTGTTAAGCATGTTGCAATTAACAGTTGTATCCATTTTTTAATCCGTCCCTTTGTTACCGTGCTACTCTTTCGAAATGAAGATATCACTACATATGCTGTCGTTTTATTACCATTTGCTATTTTTGGTGGATGTTAACCCTGTTGTAGTTAACATTGGCTTTCCATGTACTTACACAGGGCTACAATGGGCGATGTTGTTGTTTGTCATTGAGGTTAGCTGCATCCCATGTCTTATACACCATCTATTCCTAAATATAAGTATTTTTAGAGATTCCAATATAGACTACATAAGGAGAAAAATGAGTGAATCTAGATTCTAATCTAAACTATATCTATAATTCTATATACATCTGTATGTAGTTCATATTGAAATCTAAAAAACATACCTATACTTAGGAACATAGGTAGTTGTATTTTACATCATTTGTGCAATCTCAGTTTAGCTTCTAACATTTACTAGTTGCTTGTAGGTACATATATGAGCGGTACTGATCCACGCTTCGGTCCCTTTTGCGTATGGGGCAATGAGATATTCATGAACAAGCGTCAAGTGAGGAAACTAAGAAAGATTTTTAGGCGAAAGAAACGGGTGATTGGAATTAAGCTCTTTATTTACACTTTGTCAAAGACAACGGTGAACTTTAGGATGGTAAGTAATGTGTTGCCTTTTCCCCCTGCCCACAACAAGTTACTCTTTTAGACCTCAATATCTGATATTTTTCTCTTTTCAGTGGTTTCCGAAGCTATTTACTGATGATTACCTTGCAAACTACATGACCGGAGTGGAGGCAATTAAGGTTAAAGTATATAATTCATGCTACCATGATAATGCTCTAAAAGTCTTCCTGAAGGCGATGAAGGATGGGCGGGCGATCGTCACAAGGGGTTCGACAAAAGTGGTTCGTGCCTATGGCATGCAGGAAGGCACATTATGGGAATTCCGCTTCTTCAACACCGTCGGCAGTCAAAATGATTTACACTTGTCTCTTCACCTTTACCGCCTTTAAATATTGTGGTTCATCATAGTTAATTGCTGCCTAATCCTATAATTACTGAACATATTGTACTGGCAATTTTATTTATGGATTCGTTGTTGAACCATTGTGCTGAGAATTTGAATTGCACATTTCATATTTCAAAATTTCCAATTAGAATAATAAATTATAGGCAAAAATAAAAAGAGAACAGACGGTCATGGAACTTTGCAAACGGTTCTGGCAGTAAAAGCGCTTGTGATGGATAGCCCAATGCCACACAGTTTTCTACATCAAATCATGTGTGATGTAGTTAATGAAAGCAAATAGTTAACCAAGGCAGAGCGTGTGTGATAGTTACACCTTTCACACACGAGCGTATACATAAAACTGTGTGGGATGTACATCCGAACGGAAACGTTTCCCCTGGATTGACTGTGTGGGATGTACATAAGAACAAAAACGTATTCCTTGGATTGACTGTATGTGATATACATACCTACGGTAATGTTTTTCTGGGATTCACCGTGTGGGATGTACATACCTACGGAAATGTTTTTCTGGGATTCACCGTGTGGGATGTACATACCTACGGAAATGTTTTTCTGGGATTCACCGTGTGGGATGTACATACCTACGAAAATGTTTTTCTGGGATTCACCGTGTGGGATGTACATACCTACGGAAATGATTGGGTTTCGATGCCTCGCCCTATCGCACACGGCCCTAGCCTGTGTCCCAGGAGGGCATATACCCGACGATTTCTGGGTCGTGTGGGAAGGACCCCCCTATCGCACACACTCACTTGACGACGGTTCCAAATGTCGTCACGGAAAGGGGTTAAAAACCGTTTGTATAGCACCGACGCGTACCAGTGATTATACCATCCTCGAAGGGGTCAAGTTAACACGTGTAAAGGAGATGATTCACCTTTATGAATTGGAGTAGATGTCGCATGTGTCACTTGCCAAACAAACTCTTGACATGGTGACGTCCGTAGGATGCTCCGCATCATCCCCTCCCCCTTGGGAAAGATCCGACCTCGGATCAAAAACCAAATCACCATGGGAAAGAGATGGCATCGTCATGTAGAAGTGGACGATCAAGAACTCGTCATCTTGTAGCTCGAAATGGGCACTCTCCAATGCCGCACCGTCTTGGGATTCCTTCAAAAGGAGCAAGGATAAAAAACACTTGGAAAAATAAATGTGGTTAGCGTTAGTGCAAAACCAAGCATTCAAGTGGTGATTCACCGAACAAGTGTCTTCATCATGCATAGCATATGGTGTGACAAAGGATTGTGGCATGTCATGTAAGCATATGGGTTGAGCATAATGGAATGCATCATGGAAACAAGCATGCAAATGGGAGGTAGAGATGCTAATATGTGTGACAGGAGAACAAGCATCTACCTCAAGGTCATAGCAAGCATGCATAAAGCGCTCAACAAATGGTCTGTGGTAAGCATATGTGTAGGATCGAAAGTATGTCCAGAGGGGGGATGATTAGACTACTTGACCAAATAAAAATCTTTCCTTTTCCCAATGTTAGTTGTGGGTAGATTTTAGCAATTATGACAAGTCAAGCAATCAACCTACACATGCAATTCTAAGAGTATAGCAGCGGAAAGTAAAACATTGCATATGAAGGTAAAGGGAAGGGTTTGGAGAAGCAAACACAATGGATACATGAAGATTTTTGGCGTGGTTCTGATAGGTGGTGCTATCGTACGTCCACGTTGATGGAGTCTTCAACCCACAAAGGGTAACGGTTGCGCGAGTCCATGGAGGGCTCCAGCCACGAAGGGTCCACAAAGAAGCAACCTTGTCTATCCCACCATGGCCATCGCCCACAAAGGACTTGCCTCACTCGGGTAGATCTTCATGAAGTAGGTGATTGCCTTGCCCTTACAAACATCTTGGTTCAACTCCACATCATGTCGGAGGCTCCCAAGCGACACCTAACCAATCTAGGAGACACCATTCTCCAAAATGTAATAGACGGTGTGTTGATGATGAACTCCTTGCTCTTGTGCTTCAAATGATAGTCTCCCCAACACTCAACCCTCTCTCACATAGATTTGGCTATGGTGGAAGAAGGATTTGAGTGGAAAGCAACTTGGGGAAGGCTAGAAATCAAGGTTCAAATGGTAGGAATGGAATTTCTTGATCCTCAACACATGAGTAGGTGGTTCTCTCTCAGAAAATGGACGGTGGAACTGTAGGCACGTTCTGATGGCTCTCCCTTATGAGAAGAAGGGGGTGGAGGGGTATATATAGCTTCCACACAAAATCTCACAGTTACGCCCTTTTGACCCATCTCAGTGGCACCGATTGGAAAACTCGATGGCACTGATCTATACAAAAATATGAACGTTAGGAATCTCGATGGGACCGACGGGAACAACTCGATGGGACCGATGTGCTAGGGCTTAGGGAAAACTTCATCTTGGTGGCACCGATTGCATCATCTGGTGAGACCGAAGTGACTACAATGAGCAACAGAGAATTAGTCAAGCCAATTTGGTGGGACCGATTGCAACATCTCAGTGAGACCGAAGTGAATATAACAAGTCACAGAACGCTAGCAAGGCCATCTCGGTGAGACCGAGATCCATATCGGTGTTACCGAATCATTAGGGTTTTGGCAGTGGCTATGTCAAGATGAACTCGGTGGCTCCAGATGGGAAATATCAGTGGGGCCGAGTTGGGACTTAGGGTTTGGACATATTTGGTTAGAGAAAGTGGCTGAGGGTTTTGGAGCAATATCACTAAGCACTTTGAGCAAGTAGACCATTAAGCAACACCTCATCCCCTTTTAATAGTATTGGCTTTCCTATGGACTCAATGTGATCTTGGATCACTTAAACAAAAATGTAGAGTCTTGAGCTTGTTACCAACCGGGACTAAAGTTCCCCCAGCCCACGTCGCGGCCTCATGTCACGTGGCTGGCCTTTAGTGCCAGTTCGTGCTGAACTGGGACTACGGGGGGGGCTTTAGTCGCAACACTTTAGTGCCGGTTCTGGAACCGGCACTAAAGGCCCTTACGAACTGGGATTATAGCCCGATTCTGCACTAGTGTCTCTTTATGCGGATGACGCGGCTGTGTTCATGGCTCCGATCAAGAAAAAGATGTTGATAATCTTGCGAGTATTTTGCGACACTTTGGGGAGGTCACGGACCTTTGCACCAACTTTTTTTGATAGAAAGACTGTAAGGGAACCCCCTACAGTATAATTGGTGCAACAAACCCAAATTGCAAGTACTATGCCTAGAACCTGGGTGGGTGGGAAGGCATCAGCCCCTTCCACCACTAGGCTACGCGTTAGTCTGCCCTTTACACCAACTTCCACAAGAGTTCAATGGTTCCCACTCGTTGCAATCATCTTGACTTTGATCATATAACCCAAAGTTTCCCAACAACTAGGGCTTCCTTCCCTTTGTGGTACTTGGGACTTCATCTCTTAGTTTGGAAATTGAAGTTGTTGGATCTACATTTTTATGGACAAGGTTGCAAGCAAGTTGACAACTTATGAGGGCCAAACATTAACACCATTTGACACATGGCTCTTATCAAGTTCGTGATCACTTCCCAAGTGGTATATTTCATCACATCGTTGGTCATCCCGCCAAGCACCCTTCTTAATGTAAAAAAACTTGAGAGAGCTTTCCTATGGTCCGGCTCAGACAAGATGGCAGGAAAAAATGCAAGGTGAATTGAGAGATTGTTTGTCGGCCACTTGACTATGGGGGCTTGGGGTTCTCAACACTAACAAGTTTGCGCATGCTCTTTGTTTGCGGTGGCCTTGGTATGAATGGAAGGAGCCTACCAAGATGTGGGTGGGGGATAGGAAACCCGTGTGATGAGGAGGACCTCAATTTTTTCAATGCATCCACCACCATCACTGTTGGTAATGGCGCGGAGACCCCTTTTTAGGATTCACCTTGGCTCCTTGGGTGCAAGCCCAAAGACATTGCCATGCTCATCCACAAAGCTTCCTCACGAAAAGAATTGGAACGAGAGGCCTCAAGCACAATGTGTGGATTCTCAAGATCAAACCCTCCACCACCATTTCCATTGAGCATATCACACAAATTTTCACCCTTTGGATGCTCTTGCATGAGGTGCATCTTGACAAGCTCGCTAAGGATGACATTATGTGGAAACATACGGTTAGTGGGCACTACGCGGTGGCCTCCCCCTACGAGGTGCAATTCCTAGGGATGGTGCACTCACCCATCACTACAAAAAAATACACTTCCGTGATGATACGTGTTTGTCACAGTAGGTCGCGTTTTTTGTCATGCATGTACATCCATGACAAATTTATGACAGAATCAAGATAGTCATACCTGTGCTGTCGTAGAAGTGTTCCATGACATTACCAAAATTATCATCACGGAAGTGTCCACTTCCATGATGATAAATCGCGCGTCACAGAAGTGCTTTCGTCAAGGGTGACCGACACGTGGCATCCACCGTAACGGAACGCCGTTAAGCTATCGGGTCGGATTTTGGATCCGATAACCCGTTAACAGCCCTGACCAATGGGAAATTTCCACGTGTAAATTTCTGATTGGCCGAAGGGAACACCTGTCAGCTCGTCAGTGGGCCAGATGTCGCCCGTCCATTGGAGGAGACATGCCTATGATACGTCGACACGTGGCTGGGCCCAACAGAGGCCCATATAGGTTAAAAAGGCCGGCCCAGTCAAAGGCCCATACAACTTAATCAGGTACTAGTGGGCCAGCCCAATAACGGCCTGCTTAATAAAGGCCCATTTACGGCCCGAAGCCAGATCTGGCCCATTAATTGTTCGCCCAATATTTGGGCCCATTTACGGCCCGAAGCCAGATCTGGCCCGTTAATTGTTCGCCCAATATTTGGGCCCATTTGCAGCCCGAAGCCAGATCTAGCCCGTTAATTGTTCGCCGAATATTTGGGCCCAACTACAGCCCAGTGACTTTCGGCCTGTTAGAGGCCTGATGTAGACATGGGCCCATTTCAGCCCGGTGTGACTTTCGGCCTGGGAATGCCCGTGCTGCCCATGGGCCATATATGGTCCGATGGGACATCGGGCCCACTAACGGCCCGTGCTAAAGGTGGCAACAGTTAAGCCCAACGTGACTTTGGGCCTGTTAAAGGCATGTCACGTAATTCGGCCCGTTGATGCCTGTGCTAAGCTTTCGGCCTCTTAAAGGCCCATGATATCAGTGGGCCAACTAAGGCCCAAGATATGTTTCGGCCTGGTAACGGCCCGGTCTACATTTCAGCTTGCTGAAGGCCCGTCGACGACTAGTGAAAATTGAGGCCCAACATGAATTTTGGCCTGCTAAAGGCCCGTGGTTTCATCTCAGCCGTAACAGGCCAGTACAATATTCAG
Organism: Triticum aestivum; assembly: GCF_018294505.1. NCBI lineage: Eukaryota > Viridiplantae > Streptophyta > Magnoliopsida > Poales > Poaceae > Triticum > Triticum aestivum. The sequence continues at coordinate 154,059,416 of NC_057811.1, forward strand.
CCTGTTAATGGCCCAACGCTACCTGGGCCAAACCAAGCGTTGGGTCGACAAAAGGCCCAACTAAAATATAGGTCGGTGTAAGTTTGGGCCTGGCGCAATGTGTGAAGGCCCCAATCATTCGGGCCCAAGAAAGATGCAGGCCGGCCCAATTGTGGCCCGCTAAAAACCTGGCCCGTTAGAGTCGAATGTTTCGGTCCGGTCGATTACATCTGATTTTTTTTCAGATAGCAAATGATGGCATTAACTAGTAGGAATTAAGAACAAACCTACTCTATACAATAAAGAAATTATGGCATAGTAACTAAGAATAAACCTACACTATACAATAAAGGATTTAAGGTATATTACATCCACTGGGCATCGAAGTTCGCCACCAGTGATCATAAAGCGCAACGAAGAAGCAGATTACAAAAACTGGGCACCATTGCAGCGTAACAAAATAATACTGAACCGAGACCACTTCCAAGACAGTTCAAGAAAGGTTATCCTTGCGGGGGAACTGCTGCGCAAGCTGCTGAGCAAGGCTGTGAGACCGGCCTAGCATGTCGGTCATAGCTTCCAGGTGTAGCTGTTTAGCGATGAGGTTCTCATTGGTGTTCTCCGCAATCTTTCTTAGAGATAGGACTTCAAGTCGAAGTTGAGTTGCAGAATGCCTTTCTGCTAGAACTTGGGACTGAAGAAGTCGAACTGATTCAGACAACGAATTCTGTGAGCTTGTCTGACTGTTAGTCTCAAGTAACTTGAACACTGCATCAAGACAAGACTTTGGGGTTGTCTCGCTATCTTCAAGATGTTTTGCCTTCTTTGCTACAATATATGTTGGGTTTGTCTCACAACCTTCAGCAAAATTGTGCATGCCATCAGGCATATCACCCTGAAACAAAGCAGAGAGATGACAGGTTTTGCACGTGTATAAACAAAGATGATAACTGTTCTGTCAATTCTATCCAATTTCAAATTAGAAAATAAAGAGTAAGTTCAAAATATCAATAGCATAATTTGGCATTGTTCATAATGCGGGGAGCTTCACCACACTACTGGATTACCATGTCAACATAACAAGCATAGATGAAGGGTAAAGAAAATCATTGTATCTATTTTGGATAATGTGCATGGCATGTTGTTCATATCATCAGCCACATCAGTAAGATAAAACAGGAGATGACAAGGTGCAAACGTGGGCTGCTTCACCACACACTGGATTATAGATCCACAAAAACAAGCATACATATAGGGAGTATTAAGTAATGTGCATGGTATGAATAAGGAATTTGGTTTTCCAAGTAAAACTTAGAACTTACGGTTCTTACGAACATGCATTTTGGTAGAAACAGCAAACTAAACAGTAGTAAACGATAGGAGTTTGAGCAAATTAAACAGCAGTTGAGGATAAAGGCTTTAGAAGGACTGACTTACATTAACAGTTAACACCGGCTTTATAATGCCCTTCTCCATGTCAAGGGAAGGATAACTCAAGAATTTCAGCACAGAATCTTCTTCATAAGCATTGCATGTACTCTACATTTTGTAGAGAGTAATTATAGATATGATAATACTGGAAGGGATAGAGGATAATGAAGATAAGATGCAGATTGATGCTACATAATCAACTACCAATCCCTGGAAGTACAAGCGTTACAGGACAAAATGTACTGACAAGAGCAATGGGCTACACTTCTGCACTGGCATTGTCTGTGTATTCTACTTGTTGGTAAGATTAAATATAGATCTGATCTTTTTTAGTAAATGGTGGGCGAGGGAGATAAGATGCAGAATGCTACAAAATGAACCAATCCCTCTTCCCATAATACAAGAGTGTTTTGAACACTGGTGTACTGTACAAAACGTTCTTATATTATGGGATGGAGGGAGTAGCTGTTAATGTAAGTACAGTGATAGACCACGTTCAGTCCTTACAAGAGGACTGCAGAGCTAAACCTCTTCAAAAGCATTGGGTTGATTCTAAATTTATGTAAGAGTCCATACGGATCTTATAATGTCCACCAAATGGACGATTACGAGGCTAACATGTGCAGTGATGCTACATAATCAAACAGCTATGAAAGTAAGTATGGTCATACAGGGCAAGAGGTACTCACAAGAGCAATGCAGTGTGCAGTATAGTTGCGAGATTCTGTGGTCCCTTGAGAACGAATGTTCTTCTGCTAACAGTTTTCGTACAAGTGAGACATTAAGGCAAATGCAGAAATGTAGTTCAAATTGTGATGTGATATCATAGACAGTACCTTACGCTGCAGCCGAGACCAATGTGTAACAAGATTATTCCAGTCACCGTCGGATAAATGTAGCACCGGAGACTTTACAGAAATTTCGTTCAGAGGCTTGCCATCGAAGTGCGCTTGCCTCAGGTAGGAACGATACTTCATCAACGAGTGCTTGAAAAGCGCAACCAACCCTTGCTCGTCATCACAATCCAGTTTGCTCCTCGCCTATTTAAAAGAATGAAATCTTGTGTCTTCTGTCAGCAGAAACATATGCAGTAATGACCATGAATAACATTAGTACATTACTTACGCGTAAGTTGCGGAGGAAGACTGGAAATTGTTCTGTGTCTGCGGTATAATCTTTCCATGAAGGAAAGATGCGCACAAAGTTCCTGACAACAACATAAGCTTCGTCTTCTAAACTGGGAAGAAATGGAACAGGGGTCCTATTTGCTGCAATTGGGGCTCTCTCTGGTTCGAAAAGGGATTTGGCAACTGGATTTGGTGTACTCTTTGCTGGAATGGGGGTTTTGCATCGTACAGCTGGTGCTATGTCAACTGGCATAATCATACTGTTTGCTGCAGTTGGGGTCTGCTGAGTTGGGGCATCAGAAATGACCAGTGTAGTAGGGCTAGAGTCTGCTAGAGTTGGGGTATTTTGTGGGTCAGGTGATATTGCAACTACACCTAATGGGCTATTTGATTTATCAGGTGCCACTACCTTTTCCAAATACTTTGCTTGTGCTCCTCCACGATCAGCAATCGCCCTCTTCCTTTTGAACGTCTGATACACAAGAACATCATTTGAATGGATAAATATGGTATGATGACAGATGGAATATGTACTGAAAATGGATAGGCAGGGCGTATTCACATACACGATGTGTAAACTAAGCTAATGGCAGTTCAACAAAGTAGAAGCAATGCAAAGCATCAGTTGCAAGATATGTGCGAGCAATGTAACCTTGGAAAGTTAGAGCAAGTACCTTGATGGGTGAATAAGATAGGGCATCTTCCTCTGACTCCTCCACTAGGGAGCTACATTGACTTAGGTCTCCCTCTAGCTCAGAATCACTGTTAGGATCATATTCTGAGCATGAATCTGTAGGTGGAGAGCGTTTGCATTGCATTGCATCCAGACTTGATTTCAGTCCCTTAATGCCAAGTTTGACAGCCATGGCATTGTTCTGCTTTATTCTTTTCATGCGCGCAAGCTCATAATCATTATGATGCTGTTCAGAATCTGAGATTCATGAAAACATAAAAAGTAGTCAGATTATCTATGGAATGCATTGCGGATTCAACTCGGAGAGTGTCTCCCTATAAACCCCTGCATATGCAAAGTTCACCTCCCCAACCGTGCTGACCAGACCACACACAGAAATACAAACCCCTTATGTCTCTATAACAGGCAGGCACACATTTCAAAACTGAAGTAGGAACATTAGAATCATATGAAATTCGTATTTGAACAAATAAACTAAGCAATTATGAGTGGCATAATGTTTAGCTTCAAGGGTGGAGTGTTGGTAGTGCGACACAAAGCAAGTAGGCAGATTGTATTCCATGTAAAAGATCGAAACCTATGTAAAAGCTGGAAATGACACTTTCTTTCTATACAATGCAGTGTTCGTTACCCACACATGATGGAAGAGATCACATAGAGAAATACTATTCACTCATGTCTACGGTTCCAGTATTTAGAAACAGGGTGGTCCACCCTAAAAGAATATTGACAACAAATATGACAAGGCAAGCATAGATGTAGTGAATCAATCATTTACTTGTGAGCTTACTAGGACAAGTATGCAGAATTGTAACTGCAGTAAGAGACCGTCCAAAATCTGAATGAAGAAGTTTGTCTAGCACTTATTGTTTGCAACTAATCGACGTGAATAATTGGATATTATATCGAATGAGTAAGAAAGACAAGTAAAATTGTCAACAAACCTGGCTTGCAGTAGTAATCTGGGTCAATGTCACTACGACCAACAATCCAAAATGACTAGTTTCTGTTCCGAGGGCCGGAATTTTGAAAACCCTGTGAACTTTAGAGGTACTAAAGATTACCGAAATACATCTGAACCATTAAGTGTAGGTAGCACTGAGCACACAACAAACCCTAATGACAGTCCTGCCTAATGAGTAATGAATCAATTAGAAAATGGGTGATGAGGAGTGGCTGCTGAGTGTTGAGGACGTATCTCAGGATAAATCGGGTTGGCTTGGTGGGTGCTGCACGCCTGAGCCCTGAACGGACTGGGAAGGTAGGCACGGCGGCGCGCCCGGGCAGCGGTGACGCTGTTGGGCGAGCGGCTCCTGGCCTCCTGTTAGTCCGGCGTCTCCTCCTAGAGTCATGTCGTCCGGGGACGGCAAGTCGCCGGCGAGGCAGGCGGCTGGGGGCGAGTAGAGATCGGAAGCGCGCAGCAGAACAGAGGGGAATCGGGGCCTGGGACGACCCAAAATCCCAGGGTGGGCCGGCCCACCGTGGGCACCCTGTAGAGATACACACCCGAGCGGCGAACATGCATTTTTGAAACTAATTTAGGAACATTTAGCTGACCAATTAAACAACTCTGTTTTAATAATATCAGATTCGTATTTGAACAACTAAGCTTGTTTAGCTTGATGGGTGGAGCAGTGTTATTATGACACGAAGCACGTATTCTGATCGTATAGTGATCATAAAAGGGGGAAACTCTAAGCATATTTTTTTAGCAAAAGAGGGTTTCCCCTCCGATTTCTATTAAAGAAACCACCACGGAACCAACATGATCAATTAAACCCTAAGCATGATCAATTAAACCGTATTATGGCTGTGCCATGGCAGATTTGAAGCTGCAAACCGGAGAAATGATATTTAGCATCCATTGTTTGCTTCGAACTAAGAACTAAATTCTAAGAGCTGAAAAGAAAGTAGAGTAACCAAGTTAAGATCTATTTTCTGGTTGAGATCAAAAAGTTGAGGAGATATGAAGTACCACCTCTCTTGCGGCGCCGTGTAGGCATCGGGGGTGCGATGGCTGTCGGTGGCGTTGAAGCAGATCTGCGACGGTAGACGGGTGCATCGGGGGATAAGTCCCGTTGCGGTGGAAGAGAAGGTCGTGTGAGCGGCCCCGGCAAAGAGGACGACGGCGCCGATGAAGCGAGAGGACGCGATGCAAGGCTATTGGTCCGTCGCCGTGGATGAGAAACGTCCATCTCTAGCAGTGGACGACGCGGTCTTGGTAGGCGCTCCGGCATGGTGGAGGACGGTGGCGATGGATGTGGTGGAGGACGGCGGCGATGGATGGGGTGGCGGACGGAGGCTGGTGTGGGGATGGGGTGTTCTAGCGCGGACGGTGTATGAATGGGAAAATGGAGGGAGAGGTACGGGGAACCATGTTTTTGGGACGCGCCTGTCTGAAATATGGGAAAGTTACGAACTTAGCCCCCGTTTAAAATTTGGACGTCTCGTCGGTTGGGGATAGGACGGTAATCTCGCATCTCGCCAATATTTGCCCAGAGCGATTTCGGGCGAGGAGAGGGTGGTTGGCGCCCATGGTTGGCGCCCACGGTGTATGAACGGGGCTGACAGGTAGGGCGGTTGTGTCACGTCTGAGTGAAGTTACAAACCTGCCCCTATTGAAAATATTTGCCTACATCGATTTCGGCCGAGTCGAGTTTGTTTTGCCGCCCACCGTGTATGAATGGGGAATGGAGGGAGAAACAGAGGTCTTTCGGACGAGCTTGAATCAAATGTGTTTTGCCGCCCATGTTTGACGCCCACCGTGTCGGAATGGGCTCAGAGGCGGTCGTGTCACGTCTAATTGAAGTTACTAACCTACCCCTATTTAGAGCAGTGGAAATCGGGCCGATGGATTGTCCGTGTAATGGGTAGACAGTAATTTCCATCTCCCAAACACTTGGCTTCGGGCAGCCGACGTGGGAGTGGACATTTTGCTGCTTCTTTCGAATTTTGGGACAATAAGCATCCACGTTTACCCTGGCAACTAAATTCGAATCCATTTTGTATTCCTATATGAATCTTTATAAATCATTCTATGTGTTTTTATATATCTTCAAAAGGACGACAAAGATGTATTCCACTGTCATATATGAATATGGTTTACAAATGCCGATACTCAAATTCAGAAACTAGAATCCAGTTTAAGGTGAATTCGAATATTTGGAACACTTCATGTCCAACTCAAATGTCACACGCAGCATAATGTGTACTCCCATTTAGATATGTACACAAGCGATGTATCAAGATTCAAATACCGAGTCAATCAACCAAGAATGTACAGAACTAACAGACATATAAACACTTATAGAGTATATGGATCAATAATATCAACTAACATACATAAGCCAGGCCGCTGTACTTTTTTTGGCTACAACAGCATCCTTTTTTTAGCCAGCATCTTGGCCCTTTCCGATGCGTGCCACTTATGGTCCATCTATACTACTACTATTGCTGAATGCACATTCAGCCCGATTGGCATATTTGTAGGTCTGGCACAGCAATCCAAATGAAATGTCTCCGAGTCTTATCAATTAATACAGACTTGTGCTCAAATAAAATTACAAACCAAAAAACAAAAAAAACAATTATTACATGATCTCTAAAACAAATGGTTTGATTGATTACATGAACAGACAACACAAAGGTTATTCAACTATGGAAAGAACATTTCACCTATGATTTACCAAGTAGGAATTTAATTTCCTTTTTTCCTTCAGGACCTTAACAATCTGGTCAGTCTCAGCTTGCTTCGTTTTGAAATCCACCAAATATTTAATGGTTGTCTTGAGTACTGCTTGTGATTGTGCTGTTTGCTTCCTCAACATGTCAACTTCATCTCTAAGTGCAGAAGCAGAATCTCTTTCTACCACTAGTTTAGCCTCTAGAGCATCAGCAGTTGGCAATTCATAATGCACGATTGGGCCGGTGCCACTGCTGTGGGATGATGCAACGTCCATGGGGACCTCGCTCTTTGATCTTGGGCTAACCTGTTTTGCCATTAAAGTTCCGATTGGATTCAGAAAAGTTGAAGTTAGCAAAACATCTCAACTGGGAGTTATAACAGCAAACCAGTTAAACAAACAAGGAATTAAAGAGTTTCAATTGGATGCTGAAAAGTAGTTATTAACATCATTGTAACCCGCTGTTGCAGCAGCAAAGCAGTTAAACAAACAAGTAGATATTTAAGTTAAGGCAAACAGGTAATTCTTAACAGTAAGTATCAAACACATAGATAGGCGCAGTCTACAATATGATTAACAGGCTGTGCCATTATGTAATCAGTAGCAAACTAAATTAAGCCAAGCAACGTAATTGAACAATTTTGCAATAAGTGGCTAACTAAAATTCCGAGAAGCAGGTAACTGAACTTATGCTAGTTCTTTGTACAGGCACACTGCAACTTCTTTTTCGCTTACAAGGTTGTACGAAGGAGTCCATGGCATCAATTGCTTGGATACGCAGTCCCAATACTTCTTTCTTCCCACACTGCATGGGTAAGTCGAATGGTTAATCTGGTAAGATGGTGCGTCCTTGATATGTTATATGAGGACGTGTAGTCAGACTAGTTGTAGCCAAACACATCACACTGGCTTTTACTGTATATTTCATGCGATTACTTTTGGCATATCGAGATCTAAGCAATCTACAATAGGATGAAAAGACTGGCATCCTTCACATTATTGGCGAACTCAGTTCATAGAAACAAGCAATTCAACCATTCTGTGGGTAAATCAAAAGCGCCACTGGAATATTTTTCACTATCCAATCATACACGCAAAAAGGGGCGACGCCACCATAGGGGCTGGTATGGGCGGCCGCCTCAGGTGGCTGGAAAGTGTGCACCTAGTTTGAGTCGTCCAGGTTGGCCCACGCTAGTTTTGTTCGTCCCAACGCACGAGCAGGCAATGTAAAAAATGAAGAAAAATGTTTCAATTTGGATGGGCCAATAACATAAGTGCAAGGCAGGCCCTATAGCAGGCTCGCGGCCCAAACGAGCGCCTCCCATATCGATCGACAGCAGGAAAAATCCCAATTCATTCGCTCCAGCCTCCAGTCTGGTTCGCTCCTAACCTAGCCGCCGCTGGACAGACCGACACAGCACTTCCTCGCGCCCTCGTTGGAGGGCGGTCGCCGGGCTTCAAGCGAACGGAAGGACAAGAAGATGAAGATCCAACCCTGGGTGTAGCCTGCGTGGGAGGCAGCGGCGGCAGCACGGGCATGGCATCGAGCTTGCGCAAACGGACAGTCGCAGCTTGCAAGAGTAGCATGCGCAACGAGCAGGTACATCACATCCCTGATTATATCTAATTCAACTCTTCAATTTCTGGCCAATAGTTAAACCTGACGGTGTTGTAAAACTGCTTGTATGTAGGGAATCTATGAGAAAATGAAACCAATTTCTACTTATTTTATAACTCCCCCAATCAATACTGAACTGACTGAATCTGATGTATCTAATCAAGTTTCCGGTGCAAACATACAAGCTCATGTTGTTCTTGAGCCTGAAGTGTCTAATGAACAGACTGCTAATGAAGGATTTGATGCAAACATTTTACATGCTCCTGGTGATGAACATATAGTGTCTAATGAGGGATCTAATGCAAGCATTTTGCAAGCTCATTGAAGGATTTAGTGTCTAATGATGATCTACTATGTTGAGAGAGACAGAGATTTGCAGGCATTGATGACAAGCAAATTATAGTGCATTTTCATAGCTTGAGGAAACGTCGAGGCCATCTACCAGAAAGTCCCCGTATCATGACAACATAGCATAAATACTTTTCTAATCTGTTGTTTGAAACTATTGGCATACTTGTGCAGGATAGATATATTGATATGCAGTTTGCGCACTGGTTATACGTGCAATTACACTTCGATATTTTCAGCCAGAGAACGAATAATTCAAGCAGGTACAGACCATGTTTGTAGTCCTTGTACACCATGTTGCATTTTGTGTTTTTTGGTGCTTGCATCATTTAGTGTTTATAATCTGAACTACTTTGGATCATTAGCTGGTTTTCAAAGTGCATGTAGCTTCACATTTCTCAAGTTATGTTGATTTCCGGAGTGCAAGTGCCTTCGTATTTTTTAAGTTAAATGTTCGCCCCTGGTAACTTGAATTCGTGGATCAGCCACTGCACACAAATCATACACGAATGCCAGTACGAATTAAATGAAATGCAGGGACTTACGCTAGCTCGTTGTACAGGCTCACTGCAGCTCTGCTTGCGCTTGGGATGTTCCATGTACAAGTCCATGTTACCACTTGCTTGGATGTGCAGGCCTTGTGCTCCTTGCATCCCCCTCTGCATTTTTGACACGGCGAATGGTTGATCAAATAAGAGGAATCGACCTTGATGTTGTACCGGAGGACAGATACTTACAAGGTTATACGGGTGTGCAGGATGTGTACCAGATCCCGTAGCGCCGTCATGCTTCGCTAAAAAATGGATTTGCTTGTTTCAGATGATATCTCCAGAAGAAATAAGAGTTAAAGTCAGAGTTGCATAGGCGTGTAAGCTAAGAGAGCAGTGAAAGGATATCCAAACATCGTCGGAACAGTGCACAAGGGAGTGATGTGTGGATACCTAGTTCGGGCCGGCGTTTGGGCATGCTCGCCTAGCTAGAGTGCGGGTCACTTCAGAGCCGTTGAGGGTGATGCGCTGGCGTTGGCTGGCCGCGCACGGATGCAGATCTTGAGTGGCAGCGGAGCGCTACGATGCGGTGGACGAGACCGTTGGTGAAGCCCCAACGGCCTCGGGGGGCGGAGGTGCGACGATGTGCTCGGCGAAGTAGCCCCGGTGAGCTGGGAGACGGCGTCGGTGAAGCGCACCTGATGCGGTGGAACTCGGTGTCTGTGAGGCACGTCGGTTGCGGCGGCCGACGTTGTCGGTGGACCACCCGGTGCGGTGGACGAGGGCGTAGATGAGGTAGCTCCGGTGCGGTGGTGAAGCGCGACCGTCGTCTTCGTCGTCGTCGTCCGGCACAGAGGTGGGGAACGGTGGGGAAAGAGACGAGACGAGGGGCGATTCGAGGGTTGGCGGCGAATTAGGGATTTGAGCAATCTGGGCGCGGAAGGGGACGGTGGAGAAGAGAGATTTTGCAGGGCTGGAATTGGGGCCGCCAGATATTTCAATCCGAAACATGGAAGCGCGAACTTATATTGTCGTCGTCCTTTTGGGGGGGGGGGGTGGCTGGGTGCTACGCGTCCGTCCGACACACGCGACCACCCCGACAGGACTATGCTTCGGTGCCTTAAGGCACCTGCCTTTGTGTCCATGACATGTGGGCCCAACAGGTGGCTGGCCCACATGTCAGTGACCCAAAGGCAGTTGCCTTTAAGGCACTGAAGCAGCGTCCACCCCGACACGACCCTGGTCTGCCTGGTGCGCCTACATTTGAGAATGCAAACGAATCTTCTTTCATTTGCAAACGAATCTGTATGTATTACCATGCCCGTGTTTTCCTTGCAATAATTAGTCATTCGAAACGAGATACTCCATCCGTTCACTTTTGTAAGTCGTTTCACACAACTTAAAATGAACTGTTTTGCACATTGTCTGAAATGTCTTCAAGGTCTTATAAAAGTGAACAGAGGGAGTACTATAAATTAATTAATGAGGAGTTATTTGAAAAAAAATCGAAACGGTACCCACGCTAACGTGGATTAGAGTGTGTGTCACATAATTAGTTATTTGAATTAGAGTGTGTGTCACGTAGCGATCTCCAATTCTAACGTGGATTTCGCATTTCACTGTATCCACGCTACTTTTTTAATACAAATTCATATGTATATGATGAACACCATGGTAGTGAGAAAACTTTTGGATGGATTCAAACATATGACCTACAAAATAGCACAACAAACTGAGTCAATGTCAACTTTTCGAAACTTAGTATGGCACGAATTCGAAATAATTACCCGTATGCCTGGTCCTCGGTTCAAATCTTACAATGTACACCGAATTGAAACATCGATATTAAGTCTCGTACTATGTACATTCAAATGTTGTTTTTAGCCCCCCCCCCCCCGCACAAACGCTACATACTTCCTGTATCGGTCAATCTTCCTCTCCTAACCACCTTAGGAAGCTATCGGTTTCCAACACACGTTCATTCTTTCTCTCCATGTTTCGATCTCTAAGTCTCTCAACTACACAACCCCTTTTTCCACTCTGTTACCAAATGTATTTACCTCACACACCCGCCATTGCACCCCATGCCGAGCTCTCTCTCTCTCCCCCTCTCCCTCTCACCCTCTCGCGCTAAATACATGCATTGCCTATCTAGCCCCCCCAACCTCTCGTGCGCACGCACGCACGTTGTATATCTAGGTCACTCCCTCGAGACTGTCTCACTCTTTCTTCCGCACGGCGGGCCACACTCGCTCAATCTCGCTCTCTTTATCTGAGTCTCGTTTAACCTCGTTTTCTTTCACACACAAATGATATATCTCCCTGTTCGGGCCTCGATCGACACACTCTATACTCTCTCACGCAGATTGTCTATCTAGGTCAGTCCATCCAAGCCGCCGCCACTCTTTCGACCTCATGGTGGGCCACGCTCACTCAATCTCTCTCTCTCTCTCTCTCTCTCTCTGTATGTCTCGATTGACCTCGCTCTTTCTCGGACAAAAACGATATATCACCATGTTTGATCCCAATTCGACCTATTCACATTGTATACTCTCTCACGCACATTGTCTATCTAGGTCACTCTCTCCAACCCGTCTCACTCTTTCGATCACACGGCGACCCTATGTGATCGGTTGACCTTGCTTCCTCCCACGCACAAAATATATCTACACGTCTGTGACTGGATCATCTCTCAAGCTCTATCTTACAGCCCTCACCCTTGCCAAAAGCTCAATCGGACAATATCTCTCCAGAGCATATATATTTGTTCAATGAATGTGGGACCACACTCACTTTGTCTCTCTATCTATATGTCTCTCGATTGACCTCGCTTTCTCACACCGTATCTTCCACGCATTGAAGCTACTACCTCTCCATCCCTCGCAAAGCCGGAGCTATTTACATTGCGAGGGGCACTCCAACCTTGGATTAATTTGTGTAGGCATTTATTCCGGTCGGTTTAGATTATATTTTCGTAGCATTCGGCCCACAACTACTCCAAACACCGTTGCAACCCACGCAACTCCCCTAGTTGATTTCCCTCTGGCTCGGTCATCGCTCTCTCGCACGTCCTTTCTCGCCTTCAACGTCGCACCATGGTATTATTGAAAAAACTATGTTGTTCTCTTTAATTATTATAAATAAGCTACAAAACTACACACCGATAGTCCACTTGGAATGGAACAAATTTCGACCCACAAATTAAAGTGCTACAAACTACACACCGAGGGGCCCACATGTCATGAAACAAATTTGGACCCATATACAAATTAAAAAATAAAGGACGAGGATCGAACATGCGACCGGGCCTTCAAGCCGCACGTCAATAGGCAACATACGTAGAACAGCAATGTTTGTTGTACCCCCTTTGTTCACATAATGTTTTTATATTACCACAGCCTAATTAATGGATAACATGTAATATTATTTTTAGTACTATTCGCCTTCACTTACTGGTGGGTTCCATGTGTGCTCTCTCTCTCTCCTCCCCTTCTGCGTTTAGACGCACGGGCAAACACGAAGAACTCGCGGGCGATGTTGCCGTTGACCATATCTGGACGCGTTCACAAGTCACGGCACCAGTTTCACGTACTAGCAGCACTAGTCAGTGTGTACGTGCAATGCACGTTAATTTGGAAGTATATTAAGTGCATGCGGATATTAAGTACTAGGATATTATTTGCGTGTTATTATGTGATTAGCACTATTTTTGGCATGAAATTAACTGCACGCTAAACGTGTTGAGCGCTCGACATTGAAGCAGTCTAGGTCGTTGGATGACAAGGAATACATGTGGCTTGATGACGTTTTATATTTAATTTGATACGGCTCTAGCAGAACATTCAATCGATCAAACCATAGATTTCGTTCAGTCTGACTCCGACTTTAAATTATACGACGATCGATATAAAATAAACGGAAATGATAAACGTTCGGATTTTAAGCATGGCAATCCGAACGTTTTTCATGGCAAATTTAGATTACGCGGCGGCGGCGGGGGCGTCTCGCGGTGGGAAGCGGCTCCTCTGCCGTGCTCTGTGTGTCGTCGGGCCACTGACCGACGGCGACGGCGGCGTCTTGCGCCGTTGTTGGCGTACTCCTGGACGTTGGCCTAGCTTCAAGGAAGGCCAAAATGTTCTGGACTTCGGAGCGAGTCAACTGGCGGGAGGAGGCGACTGGCGTTGGTGCAAGGAAGCGGTCGACGGCGGCCATCCATGCCGCTGAGGGGGCACTGGCACCCGCCGGGACAGGCGCTGTCAACGGCGCGGCGGAGACATTCGTGTGCACGGGCACCGGCACGGGCGCGCATGTCAGTGCACGCGCAGGCGCATGCGCTGGCAGGTGCACGGGCACCGGCACGGGCGTGCGCGTCAGTGCACGCGCAGGCGCATGCGCTGGCAGGTGCACGGGCGCGTGAAAGTCGGCGGGGACCTCGTGGAACCCCGTGGGATCAAGCTCGGCGACAATGTGCGGCTCCCAGCCCATCAATGCCACGGGGATGGGCGCTGGCGCAGTCGGGGCGACGGGAGCCGGAACGGGAGCGGGGACAGGCGCGGCGTCTTCCCGCAAGGCCAGTTCAAGCTCGTCCCAAAGCGCCTTATGTTCTTGAGACTCCGGCTGGGTGTCTTCCTCAGGAAACTGGAACACTAAGGGCAGACCATCGTGATGCGGCATGGCGTACGTTTAGGTCAGGCTAGTTGGAGGTAGACGACAGGAGAATCGGAGAGGAAGAGAGAAGATTGTAGCGATACCGGGTAGTGCGGGGTTGATTTTAAACTGCGGCGCCGGCGACATTAAAAGTGGGAGCAGTTGGGACGACGGTGGGCGGCGGAGCCTGGTCAAAGGGCTCGCCTCCCGGTGAGCCTGCACAGCGGTCTGCTCGCACGCCTCCCTGACAGCCGGCGCAGCGGTCTGCTCGCACGCCTCCCGTCGACTCACACGCTTGCTCGGACGGCACCTGCCGATGAGAAGCGGGGACTCGTGGCGGCACGTAAACGCCCACGGTTTCAATAGTGAAAGCGTTCGCCTTAACGTGACAGGTCTTTGTTCCAAAATACCTTGGCTCTTCATTTGTGCAACTTGTCATAAGCAGCTTGTCTCAAATTGAAGAAAAAACTTACGAAGTAATATTTGTGCCATATCACGTGACCATGCTCAGTTTCAAGAATTTATGCTCACTTTTGGATTTTCTGAAATTTAAGATCCAGGATTCGAAACAATATCATAACCTGCATCATGCAATAAATTTTCAAGCCGTACATCTGTCCTGTTGTATTTCTTAAGAAAGGATTTGGTCAAACATTTTGCTTAGTTAGACTTCAGACAAGTTATATATGCAGAGTAAAAGGATAATCCCTCCGTACCAGTGCATTGCCTGATATATTAACTCAAGTACTAGGCACGAACAAACGGGCTCAATTCTATGCTCATCCTAGTGTAGTAGTAGTAGTACTAGGCAATGCAGTTGACGGGTGACCTTGACGAGCGGCGACCAAGGGAATTGAACCGTGCTCGGCACGGTAGGTAACGTTGTCTAGTTACTAAAGCATCCATCCGTTGTTCATCGGTAGTCATTATGGACCGGGGACATGTGGGGAATTTCCTAGGGATGGAATTCTGGCCGCCAGATATTTTGACTTGAAACGCTGAGGCTCGACTGGTTGGGGTTGCCTAATGTGCGTACCACGCACGCCACCGAAGGACACGAGCCCGGTTTTTTTAGGATAAACACGAGCCAAGGTCTGGCTGGTACGCCGTTGGGTCCTACCATTCGAGAATACGAAAGGAACCTTTTAAATTGCCGAACGAATCTATGTGTATTACAATACCCATATTTTCCTTGCAAATACTAATCTCAACGTGGTAATTGATTTATGACGAGTTGTTGAATTAGAGTGAGTTTGTGATATAGTGATCTCAACGTGGATTTCACATTTCATGGTATCCCTAGTAAGTTTTCCAATGCAAATTCAAATTTAAAAGATGAACAGTGTGGAGGTGAGAAAACTTTGTATGTATCAAGCATATGACCACACACACACACACACAGACACACACGCACGAACACAACAACAATCCAATAAGTATAGTGCATCTATTTTTCCAAACCATGCATGTATGACACGAATTCAAAAATACTCCTTCTATTCCTAAATATTAGTCTTTTAGAGAGTTCAACAAGTGACTACATACGGAGCAAAATGAGTGAATCTAGACTCTAAAATATGTCTATATACATCTGTATGTGCCAGTCCATTTGAAGCCTCTAAAAAGACTAATATTTAGGAACGAAGGGAGTAAAATGTAAGACATCCATGGTCCTCAGTTCAATATTTAAAATGAACATGAAACTGAAGCATGAATATTAAGTCTAGTACTACAGTACATGCAAATGTTGTGTTTAGGCGGAGCTATGATTGTCGGGGGTCAACCCCTCGACCTTAGATAAAATTGTGGAGCTCTGTTTAGGGTTGTTTAGATTATATTTGTCCCCACCCTCCCAACCACCGATTGGTTGTGCACCCCCTACCCCTCCTCCCCGGGAGAATATCATGTGCCCCCATACCTTAGATGCTATATGCCGATACGAGTTGCTTGGAGCTTGTAGATCTGAGATATAGCAGCTCACATGATGTGTCTTAATATTTTTGCAGGAACCTTGATGAGTTTGAGAATTGCACACAATTTGTACAAAAACTACTTAGATGCCCTTTGATCCCATATCCAACGACCTCGAAGCTCATATCACCGTAGCATCTAAGATGAAGGAGGACATCATATTCTCTTGTATGTAAGAATATCATGTGCTACCACACCTTAGATGCTTTGGTGATACAAGCTCTTTGGAGGCGTTGGGTTTGTGACCCAACACCTCCTCGGTGGTTCGAATGGTTTTTTGCAGAAAAGCCCCAAAAGACATCGGCCACTGCTTACAAGCACAAAGACTGCTCAGATGCCATTGGATCTCACATCAAACGACCTCCAAGCTCGTATCACCGTAGCATCCAAGCTGCGATAGCACCTTATGTTTTCTCGCACGGGAGAGTATGAGGTGCTCTCGCGCCGTAGATTCTATGGTGATACGAGTTCAATGAGATCTAACGGCCCACAGTAGGACGTTTGAATGTTTTTGCAATATACGGCTGATAGAATTTGGGAAATGCACAGAAAGTACAAGTACTACGCATGTGCCATCTGATCACTGATCATACGACCTAGATGCTCATATCACCGTAGCGGGTAATTAAGCTACGGGGAGCACCTAATATGAGCACCGGGGAGCCGTTGGATCGAAGATGCAGCGGCACACACGAGGCCTGAATGTTTTATTTGCAAAAAACCTTTGGAGAGTTTGGAAATTGCGCATAATTACAAAGACTACTCCCAAGCCATTGGATCTCACTTCCAACGGTGTAAAAACTCGTATCACCATAGTATCTAAGCTGTGGGGTGGATGTGATATTCTATGCCGCTGTCATTTTTGTTCTTAAACTTGCAAAATATGTGTAACTCGTGTCGTTACTTGTCTAACTGCGCAAAGTGTTTGTTCAAAAAACCATCCTACACTGAAATATCGGAACAACACACGGGGGTCCCACTTGTCATTAATCAAATTTGGACCTAAAACTAACAAATCTGAAAGACGAGATTCGAACTGGCAACCTGGACTACAAAGCGTAAGTCGATAGCCTGAAAAAACGAATGGTTGTTGGCTTTGTGCCATAACTTGATTTTATATAGTACTTGTGTTGAGTAGAGTAGAGGGAGTGCCTCGTCAACACGTGCATGACCGTTGTCTCACTTACTGGTGGGTCCCAGGTCTGCGATCTCAATCTCTCTTCTCTCCATCGTCTAACCTTTGCACAGGCACACACGAAGAGCGGCGCTAGCTTGCCGTGGTGTTATTACAACTAAAAAAAAGCTTGGAAAATAGAAGAATCGCCTAGAACAAGAGACGTTGTGGCTGGTCGAGACGGAGCTAACCACATCTATCATCCATGCCACGTTTGCATGATGAAGTTGTGTCGCTAGTGGGGTGTTTTCGACCGACTGGCTGGGTCCCGAGGTCGAACCATAGGTACTACGTCTGATACAGTATATTTTTACACGCACATTTTTCCTCCGTGCCGAGACGTGGCACACCCTACCGCGCGGTTTCGGGGTCCTCCCGGGTGGTGCACGCATATATTCTTCCTGACGTGGGACACCTTACCGCGCGTTTTCTGGGTCCTCCTCGGTCGTAGCACCGAAGCAAGTAAATGAGTCGTCAAATCACGAAAGACCACCTTTCCCGCCGAGTACATCAATGAAGCACGGTGGCTAGCTAGTTGGGCTAGTTCGACCGATTAGCTAGGCCGCCGCCACATTTGTTTTTTCACCCCTTTTTTTATCTACTTGCCGGCAGGTAAATTTAAATATCCACCGTGGCGTTGCTCTGGTGTTTGGGTGCGGCGGGATTTTTAATTTTTTGATTGACGGGAGCAGGCACGGCAGGATTTTTAATTTTTTGATTGACAGGAGCAGGCGCGGCAGCAATTAGTCACGATGACTCCGCCTGTAAAAACCCACTGCTCCCTGATGTGAGAAGTCGTCGACTGGTGTTTTACCGTGGTGAAAACCAAAAGATTCCCCGCTCCCTCCGCCTTCCCGTAGATTGCATTGCCTTTCAGCCGTTTCGCCCCCTTTGCTTCCTCTCCCCATTGCTTCTACCTGGTGCCATGGCGGCGCAGCAGATCACAGAGTCCGAGGTGAGGCACCTGACACAGGAGCTCCATGCCAAGGATGCGGAGCTCAGGGCCAAGGACGTGGAGCTCCGTGAGCTCAAGGAGGAGAGGAGTGCCATGCTCCTCCGTTATGTGCGGGAGTTCACGGATCTTCAAAAGTGGCAGGCGTCCACCACAAAGATGCTCGAGGCGTCGGCGGCGTTGCTGCAGAAAGCGGGAGATATGATAGGCCGTCAGGGGAGCCGGCTGGAGCGCGAGCGGGCCGATCGTGACGAGGTCCAGGATCGCCTCAGCCACTTGGTGAACCAAGTTGCCACGCACGTGTTGCGGCTGCGCGATGCCTACCGTCGTGCCAGCGCGACGATGCCGGCCGTCGGGCTAAACCCGTTCGACCACCTGGTCGACTTCAATGAGCTGCGGCTTCCTGACCTGGTCTCCTTCTTCACCTATATCTCCGAGGAGCTGAGCCGTCTCCGCGCGATGGTGGGGGCTGAGCTGGACAAGGAGGGGTTGCGGGCTGCCGTCGCTGTTGCCGGGCGAATCCTTTCAGGGCTCCATCACCGGAATCCATTCGTGCCATTGGACGCCGTCTTTGACGAGCTGGCTCCCGTCGACCGGGAGCGGGCTCTGCGGGCGGTTGCACCCTGCATCACCAACGTCGTGCGCCTCGAGAAGCAGAGGGACTTTGGTGATGTTTAGGCGCCCTCTGCATGGGCATGTCCATGTCTCAGCGCAACATGACCGTTGGATCAAACTCAGACGGTGCAGATCAGTCACTGTAGCACAAAGCGTGTGGGTGTGTTTGGTTGCATTCTCATCTCAATATAGTTGTTTCCTCTTCGTGTATTTTTGTCAACCTACTAGTGTGGACTCATGCACCCTTCATGCACTCTGCCAAACACCCAAAAGTGGGTCGAGAAGGGAACTTTTGCTCCCATCCCGTGCACCCTTCATACACCCTGCCTAACACTATTCATGCTTCATATGGTTCATGTTTCGTGGAGTACTGTAGCACCGTACTCTCCGTGCGCTGTGGACCTAGTTCTGTTAACATTGATCTCACCGTTCATTCTCGACCGGACAGTCGAAAAAGCGGTACTATGTTACATATAGGAGTAGTTGACATGCACACAACATCATTTGTTATCATCATATCTTACTACACTAGCAACAAGATTGTGTAGTACTGACGTATGAACCACTGCACATGCCTAGTAGTAGGAGCACTGTGTATGTTCAAGTGGCTGCCGTGTTTCACACTCCTCCGTCGTAAGAGTTGAAACGCTTGTTGTAATCATTTTTTTCTTCAGAAAAATAGTGGACACGCTCTACCGTGCGGATCCTCCTCCAGCCATGCACTAAATTACTCACTTTCGCCGACGTGTGGGATAGCCAGCACCTGGGTCCACCAGCCATGCACTAAATTACTCCGTAGTAGAGTGATGGTAGACTACCCCGATCGAACCGCCGCAGTAATGCCCAATGAGCCGTCAAATCACAAAACCCCCTCCTTTCCAGCAGTAAGTTGGACGGACGAAGCAACCATCATTTCACTCTTCTCTCCCAGCTTCCTCTCTTGAAGAAAACCCCCACTCGCTTCGCTTCTCCCTCATCTCGTTCCTCCTTTCACTCTTCTCTCTCAGCTTCCTCTCTTGGATGGACGCCGGAGCACCGGCCGACGTGATGTCTATTACTCTGGCCAAAACCGTCGAGGCTCATGGTACGAAGAAGCGCAAGCACCCCGCCGAGACTACCGCAGACAAGCTCAAAGCCATCGCCCGTCCAAGC
Organism: Triticum aestivum; assembly: GCF_018294505.1. NCBI lineage: Eukaryota > Viridiplantae > Streptophyta > Magnoliopsida > Poales > Poaceae > Triticum > Triticum aestivum. The sequence goes on from NC_057811.1 coordinate 154,079,295, forward strand.
CCCCCTCTCCGGGATCCCTCATTAAGCAAGTCCAGGTAATGTCTCTTGTTGACGATCTTTTTCTCGATCTTGATCGTGTTTTTTCATCTAACACGCAGTACTAGTACTGGTAGTACAACTTTCTGGGTGATCTTGCATGTGATTTTAGTGTGCCAAATGACGGTTCTAAATTCCTCTTTTGACCAAAACATGCGAGAGGTTGACACTGATTTCTTATAGATTACTTTCAACTACTCCCTCTGTCCCAAATTTCTTGTCTTAGATTTGTCTAGATACGGATGTATCTAATACTAAAATGTGACTTGATACATCCGTATCTAGACAAATCTAAGACAAGAATTTTGGGACCGAGGGAGTACTTTATGAACATCAATGCTACCTTTTAAGAGGGTATATTTGCCTCAGTAACTTGTGTTATGGATATTGCATGTAATCCCTCTGCTCTCATGCCTTTGAAGACATGTTCTCGTGTCTTTGTTCACTCATTTCTGTGCGTATATGTAGTCATATATGGAGTATAATATCGAAAATCATCTTATATTTCTGAACGGAGGTAGTGATAAAATATGGTTTCTGTTTGAATTAGAACCAGGTCCGCGGTGGAGATGAAGTTCTCAAAGTCATGACGTGTGAACTGGAAGACCTGATGATGAGTTCTACTGCTGAACTATCCAGCTGATGTGTCCTTGTCGCCACGTGTCCTGAACTAGTGTTTTCCTGTAGCATTTTTGTCAGGCGTGTACTCGAGGCTGTACTTGACCACAACAATTTCCTGGCTGTGCCTTCGATTACGAAGGGTGTGGTTCTTGTAAAGCTTCCCAACAAATCTGATGCGGCATGTCTTCATCATCATGTTTATGAGTGGAAAGACCACTCTGTTAGGTTCTCCAAGGTTGACAAGATGGTGATGGTGCATGTAGATATCTCACACGAAGTCCATGGCCTAGTCAGTTATGCGGGGTTCATCCCGTAGGTCGGTGGCAAGAAATAGTCTGCAGAGTTTAGTTAGTGCAACTTTGCTTGTCTGTAGTATACTTGATTTGTGTTTGTGAACCCTGTATTGTTTATTAGTACTGCCGCTTTTGGTGTGTGAACGGTCTATGTTAATGTCTATGTTAATGTCTGTCCACTCAATTCAGTCTGTATATTTTGAAGTATCCAGATCATATTTTTTGTGAGGACAGTTTATCAATTATGGTTACACTCCAATATGTGTATGCATTGCAGGGTTTATCGCACCCACCAGGATTTCCAGTCCCATGGATGTTCGATCCATACGATTTGTCACGACCTTTGGACTGTCCTGCTTGTGGGAGTAGGCGGGGCCCCTGCATGCCACGCGTAGTTGGATGATCAATCTTCTGTTTAGTACTTCAACATAGTGATTTCTTGGTAAGGATTCACTCGTGTCACATCAAGTAAATCTTATTGATTTACTGTCTAAATCTTATTGATTTAATGTCATGTTTTCTTTCTTTTCCTGCAATTTTACGATGCAGGTTTTGCCATGTGACATTCATCACAGAATAAACCGTTTGGTTTGCTCTACGATGGCTATTTTTGCAGGTTTCACTTATTATGTCGTGTCAGTAACGAAGGCATTGTCCATCACTTATATTACTGGAAAAAAGTGGATCAGTCTGTTGTCTGAGTACAAGCTGAATCCCTATGATGAACTGCAGTTTGGTTTAACAAAAACGCCACAATTAGTCCTTCTCGCGTTTAAAAGAAATGAAGAAAAAAACTGGATCACGGTCACGGATCCTAGTCAAGTTAGAAAGTTGATCATAGCAGACCAGACACGATCGCCGCTGTCTCGCACGGATCGAGCACCGGCAGTTGCTCTAGCACTGACAGCGGCAGCAGCTCAGTCTGATCTAGCTGAGGATTGGGCACCGACCGCGTCAGCGGATCAGTCTGATCTATCGAAGGATCGGGCATCGACACCGGCACCTGCTCCGACACCGGCACCAGCTCTACAAGGAGCACCATCTCCGGCAGCAGCGGCAGCTTCGGCACCTGCACCAACACTTGCACTTGCATCTGCTTCGGCCCGTGTAGTTGCACCGGCAACAGACTGGGCTGCAGTTCGCACTTCATATACCAAAGTCCTTACAAAAACCGACATGTCCACCTTGGTAAGCATTGGCCGCCCAAGTGCTTCGTTCTTTTTTCTTTCCATGTTGTTTCACATGATTCACTGTGTTGATCTAACTGTTTGGGTATGTCTTCTTGTTTGCAAACAGAGAATTCCTAGAGCAACGAGGGAGTCGTTCAACAATCCGGGCGAACGCAGCCAAGTTTCTCTTACCATGACCAGCCTTGGTGTGAATGAACCTGCTCAATATACCGTAAGTACAAAGGATGGTCGCATGATGATTGATGCTAAAGGATGGTCAAGGTTCAAATCTAAATCATATCTTGCGGTAGGGGATGATGTCAAAATCGAACTTTCTCGGCAAGGAGAGCTGGTCCAAATCAACTTTGAAATTCTTCAGTAGCAGCACGCAACTGCCGAACTGATCTATCCTCCGAGAGATTTTGATGTAATAATCTGGCATGGTGAAACAAGTGTCTTGTGTGTATACGTAGTACGACAGTATTATTTATCACATGGGATATCATTGATAGAATTGCAACTCTGATTGCTGGTTAGGAACTGTCGTTCGATTTCATTCCAACAGCTGCCGTGCTTTATTCAATTTTGTGTATTCGCCTTGCGACAGCATCTAAAACCAGCGCCGTACCAATCGCTTGCAATATGAAAAGCACTGAGGTAGAACACATGGGCCCCCAAACATGCAGGGTCGCCCTGCGGCCCAAAGTCCAGAACCGTGAGCCTATCTGAGTATTATATTCTCAGCTGAACCCCCATAAAAAAAGCTGAACCCCCATAATGCCCGTGCGTTGCAGAGGGAGTATATTTCTCGGCAAGGTGAGCCTGTGATATAAAAGATTAGTATATTTCTTTACAGAGGGAGTATCTCTCTGTCAAAAAATATATTTATGTGTAACTAGTTACTCCTGTCTTTCTACTTCCTTTCGCTGATATGTGGGGCAACCGGCAACGGGGTCCACGTGCCATATGCACAAATTAGAGTGCACAACTTCACGGTAGACAACCCCGGTCGTAGCGCCGTAGTAATGCCCAATGAGCCGTCAAATCACAACCCCCCTTCCAGCTTTAGCAATAAGCTGGACGGACGAAGCGACAATATTTCACTGGGCCTGAATCCCCTTCTCCCTTGTCTGCTTGTTCAGAGAAAACCCCCTCTCGGCGATTGCATAGGGTTTTCTCATGGAGAACCAGGTACGAATTCTTCATCCATCCTCGATAAATCCAAGTCCCTTGGTCGCAGGTAATCCTAGGATGGCAGCCGCCGCCGTTCATGCATTTTTCTTCCTACTGAATCTAGTGTGTTTCATTTGCAGTGCCCAAAGTGCGAGTACCCTACAGGTTTCTACGCCCTCGGCGAGACGCCACACTTGTTCCTTCTCATCCTAACACAGCATTTTGAAACGCGCACAGTATGTTCCTAGAATCCTCTTTTCTATCCGGGAGGGTGGGGTTTTTTTGAACATGTTGTGTTCTCGTATTATTTTTCCTGCAGTGTATTATTTGCTCTGCCAGAACACATGTACTCAAGATGCTCGGCCTTGCCATAACTGAATACACTAGTTTAATGGTCACAGTGAAGACAAGCCATGGATATAAGTTCCGAGCTGGGTTCATGAACCAAGAAGATCGCTGCTTTTTTTATGGCCGAACTTGGATAAACTTTCTCAAGTGTTACGGACTGAAAGTTGGCGCACAAATGTTGATGGAAATAGCAGAACCTGGTCTCATCTTCACTGCGATCTTCCACCCCGACGTCGTTCCAATTGTTCATCCATGTTAGTTTTGTATCTGGTTCTTGCTTGTTGCCTCGATTACTTCTTAATCCACCTATTCTGTCTAACTAATCACAATTTAACTTTAGAAGTAGCAACGAATCTCTCACGAAGATGCTACTTCTAACTAATATTTTCTTATAATTGGTGGCATGTGTAGGTTTTTTCAGAGTTAAGCAGTCTGCTCGTTTGTTACTCTGGAATAACTCGGCTGTTACTAATGGCACTGAAGTTGACTGGATCGACATCCACAAGTTCCTACACTTTATTGATCATCTTGAGGTCCTTGTGGGGCGTTTCAATGGTGGAAGGCCACGTGGGATATGTGTGCCACTGTTGCACTCGTTGAACAGGTCCAACTGTGTCGAGAAACTTATGGTACGAGCTATTTTCTGTTATATATGTTGTTCATAAACTATTGCTTATACACAGTTTTACAGCTGTGATCTTCTTGAAATAGGAACTGTCGAGTTCTATTGTTCCTATACAGATGCCTGACCATGGTCGGGTCAGACTTGCGCTTGGTCACAACATGATGTTTATGTCGACCTACTCAATTCCCCTTGGAGGTGAAAAGATACTTATTCATGGGTGGTCTCAAATAATGAAGGCCCGTCCATCTTGGAGAATAGGACAGAAGATTATGTTCATGCTTTTCCATGGCTCTAAAGCGAATATCATGTTTATTGACCACGTTGCGAGATGAAGCCGCTTTCAGAAGGTTGTGGATGCGCGGGGTGGCGCCTGGGCCTTGTCCTGGGGCTTGGCAGCCTCACCCTTGGTTAACTGTAGGCAAAGTAGCACTGTTCGAGGCGTGCTTTGTATGGTTGAACCTGTATAAGTACTCATACTGCTTTCAGCTTTGGTTGTTAAGTGCCCCTGCTGGTTTCAGTTAAGGTTGTTAAGTACTCCTGTTGCTTTTACAGTCTGTCGTGTTTCTTCAGTCCTGTCTTCCTCCAGCCGCCAAAACCAAACCAGCGCCGGCGGGGCCGCCTGCTTCCGCCTCCCACGGCTGGCTGCACCTCAGCGCACGCATCGCCGCCCCACCGTCTCCTAAATCGTTAACGCCGGCGTCCTCCGCACGCTTTGGTGCGCTCGCCGCGGCGCCGCCCTCTCGCGTTGTCAACATGGTCAACAAACAACAGGAATCGGCAGAAGTATGTGGAGAGGATGACAGTAGGGGCCCACCACGTCAGCGTATGGAAAAATAAAATGCTTCCTCCTAGTGTTTTCCTGACATCTGGGACCCACGACATTGTGAGCGTATATAGTCAATAGACAAGAGAACAACACAAGATCGACTGACACCTGGGACGTAGCTACTCGAGCAGTATTTTTTTTGTTTGGTATTGTTGAGACGGAGCAGGGTTTGAACTGGGCTGTGGCCCGTCTAGCCCAGGCTTATATTTTATGTTCACCATGTGACCAGCTCAGCTATTTTTTCTTTGTGAAAATGAGCCCAGTTTATTTTTTCTGAAGAATACCCAATCCAGTCCTACTTATTTTTCTATGCCCTGATGGGCTGCAACTCTTTCAAGACGCCTGCAAATCTTGAAAGTAATATGAAATGGGTTGTAAATATAAAAACAGATGACAAATTGGCAATTACTTTATAATTTCTGAATTTTTTCACATTTTCAGATTCCTATTTCACTGGGCATTAACCTAATTTAAATATATCTTCAAAGTACTTTAAATCTGGCTCGACATTTCGGTATTAAAAATAGTTTGGAACCCACAGAAATATGCGAAATTAGCCCTGGCCAACCAAAAAAACGACTGCAATAAATTGCATAAGAAGTTGCCATGAGCTATATATAAATTATTATAAAAAGAGGGAGTGGTCTGACTTGTGGGCCTGTTTAGTTGACGCGTATGCAAGATTTTTTTAGTTATTATATACGTCAACAAACGATTCTAGCAGACGTAACCGTTGGATGTCAATCCAACGGCCATCGTGTTTCTTCAATCTCTGATCTTCTTGCTACAACCGCCAAAGCAGCGCCGGCGGGACCGCCTACTCCCGCCTCCCGTGGCCGGCTGTGCTGCCGCGCAGGCCTCAGCGCCCCCTACTACTCCCACCGCTGGCCAGGGCATCCCTCTACTCACCCACACCCCCTGTTATTCTGCGGCGACGGTAGCCTCACACCGCAGCCGAACCGGTGAACCCTCGTACTCCTCTCCGCGCGGGCTTCCACTGCCGCGTCTTCCCCGGCTCGATGTCGTCCCCTTCCTAGGCCTCGCCGTCGTCCACCGCCGTGGTGCTCTTGGCGTGGCGTGGTCAACGACCGACTTCCATCGGAAGAGTACTGTACGTGGAGAGGCTGACAGCTGGGTCCACGGCAGCCGCAAGGAAGTGCCTCCTTATTACGCGGAAAATAATTATTCCTCCACCTGACAGCAGGGACCCACCGGACGGGCCACCAGTATTTCGTGAAAAAAAAACGTTTCCCCCTGACTGTTGGGACCCACAGGATGGGCCACCGTATTTCATGAAAAAAACGTTCCCCCAGCTGTCAGCTCGGACCCACCGGAAGTGCCTCCTTATTACGCACAAAAAAATGAATACCCCCCTGCTAGCTGGGACCCACCTTGGTGGGAGGCTGACTTGTGGGCCTACTATGTTGACTGGGACGAAGGCCTTTGTCAACTTTAGTCAATATATGAACGATTCTAGCTCCAGTGACCGTACGATGTCCATCCAACGGCCGTAGTGCTTCTTCAACCTCTGGTCTTCTTGCTCCAACCGCCCAAAGCAGCGCCGGTCGTGCCGCCTGCTCCTGCCACCCGTGGCCGACTGTGATGCCGCGGAGGCCTCACCGCCCCCTACTACTCCCACCGCTGGCCAGGCCATCCCTCTACGCACCTACACCCCCTATTATTCTACGACGACGGCAGCCTCACACCGTAGCCGAATGAGTGAACCCTCATACTCCTCTACGCGTGGGCATCCACTACCGCGTCTTCCCCGGCTCCGCGTCGTCCCCTTCCTAGGCCTCGCCGTCGTCCACCGCCCTGGTGCTCTCGGCGCGGCGTGGTCAACATGGTCAAGGAATGGCTTCCATCGGACGTGGACTGTACGTGGAGAGGCTGACAGCTGGGTCCACGGCCGCAGCAAGGAAGTGCCTCCTTATTACGCGCAAAATAATTATTCGTCCACCTGACAGCGGGGACCCACCGGACGGGCCACCGTATTTCACGAAAAAAACGTTTCCCCCTGACTGCTGGGACCCACCAGCTACATCTTCGCACGCAAGGAAGTGCGTCCGAAAAAAAATGATTCGCCCCCCTGACTGCTAGGACCCACCAGCTACATCTTCGCACGCAAGGAAGTGCGTCTGAAAAAAAAATG